>NC_066606.1:1742500-1840000 GCF_905475345.1 Vespula vulgaris
TTTTCTTTTCTTTTCTTTTCTTTTCTTTCTTTCTTTCTTTTCTTCTTTTTTTTTCAAATCTCGAGTCTACGATTATTAAGAAGATGCGTCACGGATTTGAAATCGAAATGAACTTTTGTTTCGTTTTATTATATATTTCAATCGTTTTGTTTGATTATATATTTGCAGTAGCATCGTTATTGATAACTCAAAATGGAATGAATTTATGACAAGGGTCTGTCCACTTCGAAAACAAAATTGACCGGTTTTAATATTCTATTTTTTATTCGTTTTTCTTTCGTCGAAAAAAATCATTAGATCTCATAACAATCCTGATGGACAATTTATTTATATTTCGTTTGACAATGTAAACGTATATTGTAGCTTTACACGTAGGTACGTTTGCAGTTTGTCTAGAATTATAAAAGTGACAGGTGTCGACAAAAGTGACGGGTTCTTCGATTTCTTTGGGGAGAATTCTTGATGTGAAAAGTAGTGATAGAATGATAGAGTGACAGATAGAGCGATAGAAATAGAAGGGTAAGAGGAAAAACGAGAAAGAGAGAGATAGTTGCAAACATCGTCCTTGATAAAAGTACATACGATTTCAATGATAGCGTTTGAAGTCAACAGAATCATGTTATACGAATATCGAACGAGTTCCTTCAAACTTTCCTAATTTCTAATTTAATCCAACTTGAGACAAAGATTACAAGATATTTATCTGTTACTTCTATCTCATAACGTAGAATACTAAATAGTAAAAAAAGAAAAAATCAAAATAAATCGATCAGCCATAAAAACATTAGAAACTTTTAAAAGCGATTTCGAAATTTGTTCGAATAAGTAATTATCGGGACAAGTGTTTCATCTTTTTTTTTTTGTTTCTTTCTTTCTTTTTTAAACTAGTACAAATTTAATAGTACCAAACTTTCGCTACAAATTGAGTTACTTTTCTTTACTCTCGTGAAACACTCCAAAGATAGTAGGTATCTTACTTATCGATCTACCGTTTTATCTAACCCTGTACTTTCTACCCCTTCTTTCTTTCTTTCTTTCTTTCTTCCCTTCTTTCTTTCTTTCTTTCTTTCTTTCTTTCTTTCTTTCTTTCTTTCTTTTCTATCGTTCGGAGTTACGCTTCTCAGCTCTCATACTCCTTACTATATATCTACGTTTGAGCAACTATTCCAATCGAACTAAACTTTGCTATAGAAACGTGAACAACAACGAACAACAACTTTAGTATGTCCGAAGTGGAACGGAAAGCAATCAAATGTTTTTATATTTCTTTTTTTACTCTTTCTCTCTTTTTCTCCCGCCGTTTAAAATTACAATCAATGAACAACAGGAAGAACTTACATTAATTCGATCTAAAGAACTAAACGAAATTGATGAAAAAAAGAATTTAATTCATTATTAAATAACGTTTAAAAGCGTACTTTCAAAAGTTGCAGTCGACTTGTTCGATCGACTCTTAGCTTTAAAACTTTCTTCGACAAGGTCAACGATTGCGAACCTTCTTTAAGGTGAGGGTTAAGAGGGTTAAAGTCAAATATACAAAACTGTTCTACTATTTACCACTCGTGGATCAAACATTTGAATTGAGTAATTCAAAAAAAAAAAAAAAAAAAGAAAAAGGAATATAAATTCTATATCTTTTTTCTCTTCGATCAATCCTATTAATAACGAAAAGAAACGATAACAACGAAATCAAACGTTGTTTCAATTATTTTACTAAAAATTGATGATCATTTCTTTTTTTTTTTTAACATCACGATCGTTGGAACAATATTACGTAAATGCAATAATTAAATAATTAAGAAAACGTGAAATATAAATAAGCACTAATATTTTACTGATTCAATTGCAAAAATTTTTTAATCTTTTTTGTTTCCCTTTTTGTTTATCTCTCGTGTGTTTTTAAAAAGATTTAAATTTTTTATCTTTCTTTTTTTTTTCTTCCCCCGATCCCAATGACCTACAAAACTTCAAACTTTTTTTTTTTTTTTTTGAAAGTTCACGGGTCACTTAAACGTCCATCTCGGGTCACAGGTTCGCCATCGATTATGTGATCACGGTTATGTGATAGAAGTTTTGATATCGAAGCGAATGAGCTTAATCGATTTAACTCTTTTAAATGTACGATAGCGCATCGTACTGTAAACGATGTCGCTATTCGGTTGCGATCGTTATATAAAATATTATGTAATACATATGTACGTACACTCGATCGAAAAAAAAAGTCAATGATACAGAAAAAAGGAAAAAAAAGAAATTGACGGTATCGTCCAATTTGATCGTATCCATGCCATCGAATTAGCTTAATATTTATTATTGAATATCATCATGAATCATCATGAATATTTTCGTTAATAGCAATCATCGAAAAAGGAAGTATTCGTTTCGTGTATCCCCATTGCCGAAATAAACAATTTTACGATCGTATAATTCTATGAAAAATGTATTTCGAAATTTACATGGTCTCTCACAATCTCTGAAATACCTACTGATAGAAATATTCAGCAATTTGTTCGAAGGAAAAAAGACTTTTTTTATGATCATCAGTGAGTTATTCAGAACGGCATAGTCAACTGAATCATGAAAGTGTGTGTGTGTGTGTGTGTGTAGAGTGTCCTAAGTTTAAACGATCGAATTTTACTAGTACGTTTTATGAATGGAAATAAGAAAAGAGAAAAACAGAAATATTGCGTAAACAATCATTCCCCGAACGATTTATTCTCACGTTGTATTACTTTGCAAAAAAAAAAGAAAAAGAAAAAAGATTATATAAGAAAAAAAGAGATCGATTCATAATTCCATTTAAAAATGTCTTCCTTTCCCGTTCCAAATATAATTTTAATATCGCAAGAAAGTGGAAGTTCGATCATTTAAATCTGGAAGATACTTTGTATCTATATTTATATACACATTTAATATATATTGAACCACTTAATACACTCATATAAAACAACCTGCGAAAACATTTATTCTATTAAAAAAAAAAAAAAAGAATTATTTTCTAATCATCCATGTGTACGATTTGAATTCAATGAAAATATTTCATTGATTCTCCCAGATCTTTTTTTTTTGACGCTAACGAAACAAGATTCGACGTATATATTTTTTTTCTTTCTCTTCGTTTTTTTTTTCTTTTTTAGCAAATATTTTTCTTCAATTTTTCGTAAAGTCCGTACTACACGAAAAAAAAAGAGAAGAGAAGAGAAAAAAAGAAAAGAAAAGAAGGAAAAGAAAGGGTGGGTGAACCAAAAAAAATAAGGTCGGCGCGAAAAACGCCCTTGTAAGAAGTTTCCCTGGGAAAAGGGACACACGAGTATTTCTCTCGTGCACTGATTTACAATTCTTCCAAATGCTTTCAATTCCCCGGAGGCCTACTAGCACCGTAAGTTTCCGTTCATGCGGAAACCTCGGCACTTCCACGTAGTTTCCATTGGTTGCAAGGGAGAAATAAGCGTTGGAGCTCGACGTCATCGAATTTCGAACGCTCTAACGGCGAACTGCCAAGCTCTAATTCTTTGTAAGTTCGATTTTATTCCATCCTTCTATTTCTTTCTTCCTTTCTTTCTTTCTTTCTTTCTTTCTTTTTTTCTTTCTTTCTTTCTCTCTTTTTCTGCATATAATATATAGTAGTAACATTATTTCAATCATTCGAAATGAACATTTATTAAGACTAAAAATCTTTGGATTTCCTTCTGTTTTTGGTTCGTCTGATTTTTTATATGTTGTATTTCTTATATTTTTTGTACTTTTGGTTTTTTGTTGGTTTGTTTGTTCGTCGTTTTATTTTGTTACAACACCTAGTATATTCGATGGAATTCGACGAATTTCAGATTTAAAGATCAGATATTATTTTGTTGAAATATTATATTGATTTTTATTAATATAATTATATGAATATATTATTATTATTATTATTATTATATACGTATTGTATATATATATATATATATATCATTTAATTTATTCGTCGGCTATCTAATTTCGTGTAACTGATTATCAAATTGATTTCCAATTTCGATTAACAAATTTCGAGTTTGCTATAGGGGTGAAACTATAATGTACACTCGCGCAGAAAATTTCTCTTCTCCGTTCCAAAAAAAGGGAAAAGAAAAAAGAACAAAAAAAGAAAAAAGAAAAATGAACGATAAGGTTTAATAGCGTACGCAGAAACTCCGTCGAGCAAAATTTGTACGCGTACAGTTGGTCACGCACGTTACGTTATATTGCACAAATTTCTTTTATTTTTTTTCCTACCCCTCGTAATTTTCAGTTGAATGGGAAGAATTAAACTCGTACAGACTTTCCTTCGTTCCCTTTTATTATATTTATTTCCAATCAACTGAAAATCACGAGTAAAACTTTGCAATATAATTGAGCGTGTGTGGACGATTCTAAAGAATAACAAAATAAAAAACAGAAAGAAAAAAGTATCAAAAAAAAACAAAAAAGATAACACTAACAATAATAATAATAATAATATTCATAATAAATAATATGCAAAAACAGCGAAGTACTATATTCTCGATAAAAAGGTAGAAGTAATACAAGAGAAAAAAAAAAGTAAATGCAAATACATCGTCTCCCATTATTACATTTGCAACCTATGTAATCCCGAAAAATCTGCTCGAAAGTCTGCGAGAAATTGTTCTCTCACCCTTCGTGTATATTCAGCTCCCCTAAAAGAGGAGTTGCACTCCAGATATAACAATAGTAAGACCAACAAACCCGTCTCAATTCGCAATAGCGATAATAGAAACTTGTATTTACTAGTACCGGTTATATCTTAATATTCTGCCCTTAAAAAAAAAAAAGAAAGAAAAAAAGATAAAAGAAAAAGACGTGAGAACATTCGATATAATATAATGATGATAATAATAATAACAATGATGATGATGATGATTGATAATGATGATGATCATAAATCCTTATAGCTTCTAAGAAAAAGAGTATTGACTCGTGACATTTTCTGTGCAACGTATAAGAATAATTTAAAGGATAGAAAGAGAGAGAAGTGGGAAAGGAGGAAAGCACCCTTAATAAACGTAGATAAAAATAAAAAAGAAAAGAAAAGAGTACGAAATAAGCAGACATTCGAAATTGGCCCTGAATCCCTGGGAGACATGGCTGGTGGTGACAGCATACCAGACAATGGTGGTTTTACGCTGAACAGACGTAACGAAGGTCAGCCAAAATACTACTCCTGACAATAATAATAATAATAATAGTAATAACAATAATAATAATAATAATAATAACCACACCGTTTCCAAGTTGAAAATGTTTTACAAAAGAGGGTATGTTCCTGCAAACATCAAAACAGGATTCGTACGACAATGTATCGCTCGAAGGGGTTAAACACAATCCGCATGTCATACCTTGCTACTACAGCTGGATAGCTAACAGATTGGAAAACGATCGGAGTCATGAATACCATGACAACAGTTGCTCTCAACTTTTTTTTTGCCCTTTTATTTTTTCCTTTTTTTTCAAAGAACCTTCACAGAATTGACAAACATCATGGTGGAAAGAGAATGATTGATAGATTGAAAACGTTCAATAATGATCAACGACACTATCCCATACACTATCCCAGAACAATTGGAAATATCAAAAAGGAAAGTGCCACGAGTATTACACATATGTATACGTATGAAATTATAATCCCATCATCGATCTCACTGATACACAAAACAATCGCGATTTAACACGTACTATCATCATTCTCATCGATACTTAGAGACAAAGACAGGGTCGATGTCACACTCACATAGAAATAAGAGAAAGGAGATATAATAAAGAAGTAAATAATAAAATGAAATAACAAAACTGATGTAAAAAAGAAATTATCCCAATAAATTAATCGAATGTATTAATTAATAATAGTTCAAGCAGATAGAGAATATACATTTCTAAACCTTAAGCAATCACAAACATCAAACATTGATCAAATTAATAATAAATTGACACGATTGAAATATACTCAATGATCAGAGAAAAATCACTATACGAATAACATCACTATATCATATATGAACACCGTATAAATAGACCTTAATAACTTGGCTAACACAACGGTCAAATAATAGCACATAATAAAATACCGAGGTATTCAAACAGAACAATGCAGAAAATATCAACAAAACTCGGAAACCATGAACCACATAATTAGCAAATGCAAACTCCTCGTATGGATGGAATATACAGAAAGATATAACACAGTTGTTAAAATACTTCGTCGAGAAATAAAAAAATTAATACACGAAAAACAATGGTATTGGAAATATCAATTAGAAATTATAATTAAACAAAATTAAATGAGTGAATCTACATTGGGATATCACACGAATGAAACAAATGCGTACAATAAATCTTACATCGCATACACGATTGAAAACGATAAAAACAATATCGTTATTATAATTTTCGGACAACATACAAAAAAAGAAAATTGATAATTAAAAATTAAAAAACAAAATAAAAGAATAATTAAATGAGAATAGTTCTAATAGCAATATTGGCAAATGGAATCACACGATCTCCCTTCAACGCATAAAATATAAAAAATACAGGACATAAAAATTATTGAAAGAATATTAAATGCAAAAATCCATATAATATAGAAATTCAATGAACGATGATAGTGAATACGTGGGCCGGTATTATCAGAAAATTCCAGGACCCATCCATTTAAAATCTTTACAATAGACCTGTACTCTATTTAATTAACTAACAATCTCGTAGACCAGATATTCCCAAACTTTTATGATCGTGGAACCCGTCAGAAAATTTTTCAAAGATCGTAAATCCCTTTATATATTTTTTTAATAATGGACCTATTCTCTCCCTCTAAAATTTAATGGTATATTAAATGAAAGAAAATATTGTTACGGTAATTAATTCAGATTTTATACGATGAAACAAAATTTTATAAAAAAAAAGTATAAAAAATCCCTAGCACGAGTAAGATAAAATTTGACTGTAATTCAATAATCCAATTCGCGGAAGATTGTTACGCGGAATCAATGAAATTTTTTGTTTGTTTCACGAAACACATTTTGAAAATCGTTTTAGTAGAGTATGGAAACGGAAACAGATTACCATAATCCCATTCATCGTATCTACAATTAATTGTCATAACAATGATAAGTCCTTTATCGATGTGTCATCTTATTTCTTTTTTTCTTCTTTCTACTTATTTCTTTTTTTTTTTAAGGGTCAAATGACCGAGGAAATTTCAAATTTAAATTTAAATTTCCTTTTTTTTTCTTTTTCTTTTCGTTTTTTCTTTTCATAGTTCGACAACATAATTGTTCAAACGAATTGAACGACATGCTTTATTAGGTTATTTATTATTGTAAAAAGTTATACATTATAAATTTATAAGTTCCTAAGGATTATAACTGTATCGCTGTTAGGCTGCATACTATGAACAAAGGTAAAACTTCTTAAGAAATAAACTTCGTTTACTTAGATCGGTAGTTTGAGAAGGATAAAGGGAGATAAGAAGTTCAGCCTTTGTTTACAACGTGTAGACTAATAACCAAACGACCGATGATACAGTGTTATATTCTTTAGGAACTCACAAATTTGTAATACAACTTGTAACATTCTATAATAATGAATGATCTCGTACGACACGATAAGTATCATCGAACGACGATAAAAAAAAATATATAGAGAGAGAGCTCCATTTAAACAAATCAATTTGGCTTCGAATAATTCCTTCACCATGAGACTAATAAAAAAAAAAAATATTGGCACTATCCTATACGTCCTTTCATATCAGAAATTATACAAACAACTTCTTTTGATATTCCAATTTATCGATATAAATGGGACACCCTATATACGCAATATATCGAAAATTCATTATTCAAGAAACATAAAAAAAATAGTTTGATAATTCCTCAAAAGAAAAAATGATCGAAATTATTTTGAAACATGGTTGAATCTTTTTCGAAAGGATCAGACCTTTTGCTCTGATAATACGAAAAAAGGATTATAATAATAAGAATAATAATAATAATAAAACCGCAGAGTTGCGAACTACTGGTGATTGTCAAACACTATGGACCCAAGCGCTTCTGAGGACCTACATATATATAAAGGCCCTCGCCTTTGGCTCATCTTAGCGGAGCAGCCATAATGGAGTCGCAAAAGCTAGATTACGTATATGTTGAAAGGATGAAAATGTTAAAGGCATAAAACCGAAAATAAGAGTCTCTTAGTATACCACTTCAGTCACTAACATTGATGCAACCTACTTGTCATCGTTACGATGACGTATATTGGAGGAAAGAGTCATTACTCATTTAATAAATAAATAATTATTACCAAATTTATATAAATTTGAAAACTAAAATTTAGATTAATGAATCGATCACAGTTTATTATATTGTTTACTTATAAAAGTTTCATTAAATTTCTCTTTACCGATTTTCTCTATAAATGTCTTGAAGAAGATCGGCCATTTTGGCGAACTTAGAAAATATATAAATGTAGTAATAATAATTGTTTATGTTATATTATTAATCTGGAATAATTCATATATATACACACACACATATATTTTGCTTAATTTTAATACAAAGGATGACTTTATCCTTTACCTCAAACAAAACAAATTTAATTTTCAAACTAAAATCTATGGAAGAGTTATCGAAAATTTAAAGAAATTAAGACGGAAAGGAATATAAAAGTTGGGCGTATGAGAAAGATAAAAAGAGAGAGACAGAGAGGGGCAGAAGAGAAAAAGAATGAAAGAGAAAGAGAGAAAGAGAAAGAGAGAGAGAGAGAGAAGTTTATCGAAATATTTTTCGCTTCAAGCTAAAGAAAAATATCGATAATCGAAGAAGATTATATCGGAAAAAGTGTACATGCTGTATACCGACTTCCTGCAATTTTAAAATCCTCTCTTCATGTATCCGAATTCTTTTTTTTTTTTTTAATTAATAGAACGAACCTTTGGACGAACAAACAGAAAAAAGTTCTTCTCTCGTTTTTGAAAGCATCAAAGTTATTCGATATTTTGGCATTTCTCAATAGAATTATATAAAATATTTCTTAAATTATTAATCGAATTAACAAGGTATCGTAAATATTACAATAAAAAAAAAAGAGAGAGAGAGAGAAAAGAAAAAATGTCCAAGTTCTAAAAAATAAATTAAACGATTATCAACTTAATCTCTAAGCTTTTAATAAAACAGACTTCAGAGAGATTTCAAGGGGAAAAAAAAATTTTTTGTTCTCTATGAGCTTATCTCTGTTATCAATTTCATATTTATACTCTCATTCAATATCCCGAAGAAAAGAAATTACCCCAATAAAATCGATTCGAGCAAATAATTTAATTAATAATTATTCATTTAATTAATAAACTCTCTCTCTCTCTTTCTCTCTCTTCCTATTTTTTTCTCTCTCTTTGTAATTAGGAAAATGTTTTTCTAATTTCAACAATTTTTCAAGTTTATATACACACATACACATGCACGTACATATATAGATGTACGATATATCATTCAAATTACGCTATAGGATATTTCCATTCCGCGAGTAGTAAAACCACGAGTAAAAAGAGAATTTGTTCTATATAGAAATATACGAGAACTAAATTTCGAATGCGTTTCTTTGGCAAAATAGTCACATATATATATATATATATATATATATATATATATATATATAAACACACACGTGCGCACACATATACATATATACACACGTAAAAGAAAAAAAAAAGAAAAAAAGAAAAATAAAGAAGAAAAGGGGAAAGGATAAAGTATTCTATATTCCATCCTCGAATAGAGACTGATTAAATTCTTTCTCAAAGCGAGTGTCGATGCGATAGAGAAAAGCAAGTGGATACGAAATTCCATTCCAAAGCGTATCTGCGTAAGATATAACGGAGCGAGATCGGGTCCCATGTGGTGTTACTTCCATTAAGGATATGTTCAATCTTCCTTCTACGAGATAAACTAAAAAGGCTATATATATATTTATATATGTATATATAGCCTTTTATACACATACATATATAGATACATATATATATATATATTTGTATATGTATATCTATACAGGTATGTATAGGTATATATAAATGTGTGTATATATATATATAACTGTATGTATGAATATATACTATATTGTGTGTGTGTGTGTGTGTGTGTATATATATGTATAACGAGAGAAAGGAGAATAGCTAATTTTCCGTTTTATCATTTAAAAGAATTATTATTAAGTTTTAATCGAATTCCAAATAATTCGATTAACATCGCGTCCCTGAAAAGGATTCTAATGGATTTCTTATTGAATAAAGTCTTGCATTAAATATACTATTAAAAATACTTCCCTAAGTCGAAATATCTTTTACATTTTTATCATCGAATAATTAAGGACACATAGAACGTTCGATGGCAAGCATTCTACACGAATTTCTACGACTATATATAAACATTTTTTCTAACTTGAAAAATGTAAAAAAAAAAAAATAATAATAAATAAACTATTGTAAAATACCCTTTACAATCTCTACCCCGAAAGAGTTAGTAGATCTTTCCTATTTGTTTCTTAAACAAAAAAAGAATCAATGGATCTCATAATAATCATGATCGACACGCTGTATATATGTAATAGATTTTTTGTTAGTCTTCGAACGATTCATATCTCATGGAGAATTAAAAAAAGAAATGTTGTTCTTTTATCGATCGATTATTATCAATAATAAACGATTAAACTTGATTACTTGGTTATCTTGATCTCTCGTTAATAGTAAAATTGAATCGGACTGTTTGAAACTCTGAAAAATATTTAAAAAAAGAAATTACAATCAACGAAATTCTTTGACCACTTACCAACTATTGTAAGATGAACCGGAAGTCCGATAGGCGGTGTCGTAGAGATTTGACATTCGTATACACCGGAATCCTTTTTTTGAGGATATCGTATTTGCAATGTCCATTCTTCCGAATGTGGCGTATGCATTGCTTCGAAACGTTGATCGCTGGTATAAGTGTAACGTCCCACGGTCAGCAAATGAATATCTCGATGCCTTACCCACGACACCTGTATAATGCATAACAAATATTGTTTTTTTAATAATTGATACAAACAAAAAATTAACGAAATTACTAATACATAGATATTTGTAAATGAATCTAAATTGAACAAGTATTTTCATCTAAATGTAAATAAGAAATATATAAATTTATAAATATTGTAATTTCATTATTATATCGATTATAAATAAATATTAGAAATTATGAATTATATTAACGAGGAAAAGCTGATAATATATGATCAAAAGAAAAATCTACTGGAAAATACTCAAATTCGTGAATATATTTTTAACTTCGAAACGAATGAGTATTTATCGTGTCTTTCAAAGAACTTATGTAGATATACAGATGAAAAACGAAAGGAACATAACAAACGATTTCGGGTTTATTCGCATGTAGAATATCCCATATAATCGGCATCTGAATAGTTGTATAATAGGATTATGATGTTCACATAAACGAACTTTACGTTGAATTCGATTAAACGTATGGATTGTTCTTCACGAAGAAAATAAGATACTTAAACGATTAATAATTAACGATGATAATATATGATTACAAAAAAAAAAAAATTGCAAGTATTCCTCGAAGAAAATAATTAATAATAAAAATTTGAAAATAATTCAAATATATGAAAATAAATCGATGAGAGCGAGTATGTTTATACGTATTTAATCTATAAATATTTATTTAGAAATGAAATAAGGAAAAGTAAAAAACAATATCAGATTTATTCGCACAATCGAATAATCAATATAAGCGCTATCGAAATAATTGTAAAATAGGATTACGATGTTCGCATAAACGAACTTTACGTTCGTTCGAATCGAGAATGGAATAAGAGGCGAAACTGTACGAAAATGTATGAACCCTTTTCCAACTAATCGTTCGAACAATGCCAAAAGGAAAAGTTGAAAATTCTCTGGGCTTCCGGTATTAATGATCGAAACTTCGAGACTAGTTAAGTAGACTCAGGATCACTCGAGGATTCGAGTATAAAGTGATTTTCACGAAAACGATACACTGTTTTCTGTACATACGTATATATGCATATGTATGTATGTATACATATTCGAATAGATTTATATATATATATATATATTAGATACGTAATCTATAACGAATATAGATATACGATCGGACTATGTGGTTATCAAGCTAACGAGGAAAAAATTATTTTTCATCGTACTAATTTATTGGCATTGTTCGAAGCTTAATGACAATGGTATTTTACCTAATGAATAACCACAAATTCGATAAATGTGAGATAGAGAGAAAGAGAGAGAGAGATTAAATCTATCCGCTTTTGCGTAATCGACGTAACCGAAATGCGATTTTACGGAATTTATATTAACGTTTGCAACTTGATAAGATTTAAAACACGCTCGATATTAATTAAAAAGTGTATCGTTTGTAATTACGAAGGAGAATTCGTGATTTCTTTTATAATCGAAAGCATTCTTCCTGTCGACGTACATACATATATATATATGTGTGTGTGTGTGTGTGTTTAGTTATGTGTATAGGTATTCGTATATATATGCATGTATCTCACACATTCTATCGTGCTTTTAATTCCAACCACGAAAAATATTCCACGTTTATCCGTGCCAACTTGCTTTACTCTTTTTTTCTCTCTCTCTCTCTCTCCTTTTTTTTTGTTATTATTTTTTAAGCAAAAAAAACGTGCGTACTCTTCGACGTCATTAATTTCGGACATATTGAACCTCTAATGCTACATATCTACGACAGATTAAATAATAACATTAATATAATTCATTTGTGTACATTTTTTATATATGATTAATACAAAAGATATTAAAAAAAAAAATCTCGAGCAAGTAAGTTAGATAATTTCTCCGATTAAAATTAATCAATTCGATAGAATCTATCAATTATCCCAAATATTTCCATTTACCATTAACAAATAATTAGAATCAAAGCTACCTACGATCTTTATTCCGATTTATTGATACTCAATTACAATTAATCTTCCGTAATAATAAAACGATTATTTTCTCTCTTAAAAGAATAAAAAATGAAAAATAAAAAAATCCACAAGAATATGAAATCGTCAAGACGATGAAGTAAACTTTTGTTCTCATGCTTGATGATGATAAACCTATGTACGTACATAAACAAACACACACATCCGTTCAAGCTTTCTCGATTCTTTGCGTTTGAAAGAAAAAAACATGGTTGAAAAAAATTTTTTTTGATTTAAAAAAGAAGACGAAAGAGACAGAGAAGGAGAAAAAGAAAGAAAGAGAGAGAGAGAGAGAGAGAGAGACGTAGCCGCGATCTTCGTAATTTCCCTCGACCGCGGAATCTCAATTTTCCTACATAGGGCCGTTCAGCAACGAACAAGTGAACAAGTATAAAACGTGCGTTATCAACGAAACGTATTAGACGGTACACACGTACTTCCAGGACAGGCATAAATGTGAGCAACCGAGCTTTGCATAGAAATGAGTTTCGGGATTAAAACTGGTAACCCGCAAGCGGCATTACACTCTATATATAAAGACGTACATATATATATGTATATATACATACATACATACTTTTAGAATGAAAGGGAAGTGACTTCTCTCTCTCTCTCTCTCTTTCTCTCTTTCTCTTTCTATATCTCTCTATCTTTCTCCCTTTCTCGACTTAATCGTCCTTCCTAAACCTGTGAAAACTTTCGCGACGCATTTGAAAGGGTTGAAAGATCTAGCAAAGATTCTTCCAATGGGTTCCAAAGGAACAGTAAGATGTGGTAAAGAACAGAAAGAGATAATTTCTCGGCTGAATAAACGTTAACTATGATTTAATTTACACGCTCGCTTTGAATCATCGTCAACTGTCTCTGATATCAAAGAGAAAGAGATTGGAGAGAGAGAGAGAGAGAGGATAAAACGAGAGGAGAGAGATTGGTTATCGGAACTTTCAATCTACGTGGATGATCTTTCGAATGGTTTCAATTCATTTCTACGTGAATCTGATCATCTGACCATATCATTTTTTTCTTTTTCTTTTCTCTTTTTCCTTTTTTCCTTTTTTTTAGAAAGTTAATAAAGGAATCGACACTTTTTAACGAGAGAAAGAAAAAAGGGAAAGATCTTTCGGAACTATTTCTCGATTTCTCTCTTTTTTAGTTTTCTTCGATAATATTATCAAAGCACAACACTACGAATAATTGAGAATATTGTGAAGTTAAATCAATGGGTTATGTATATTTGAGAAATTGAAGAAAATTGATTTTTCGGAAAAATATATATATATCATTTTTAAATAGTCTAGTATGTAGTAACCTCTTAAACGATTAGATCAAGCTGACTTAACTTATACACACACACATATATATGTATATATATATCGTGGAAATTAGGTTTGATGTAGTTACAATATCTATGTTATATTCATGGCAAAAGTTTTTCAAGAAAAATGTTGCTAATGTATTCTATGTTTAAGAATGAGAAGAGATACAACAAGATGCTATAGTGGGTGGTTACCGTTCTGTTTCCGAGATTCTTCACTTTGCAAACCAGCTGAATAGTTTTCCCGACTAAGCCGGTCATATTCGATGGGACCGAGGTGTCGAAGTATGGTCCTTTTTCCGTTGACGGCCATTCTTGAAAAATGTCCGCTTTTAAACGACGTATACCATGTGCTGTACTATCTGAAACGATATAATTAAAATGATAAGTGAAAATAATGAATCGATTCAATCAGTAATTATACATCTTTCTTATTAATTAAAAATGATTTAATTGCCTCGTAACAAAAGTACATAATATATTTCCGATGAAAAAGAAAAACGAAAAAAAGAAGGAAAAAAAAAAGAACAGAAAAAAGAATAAAATTTCTAACGAAGCGCCATATTGCTGTTACGTTAAAAACCCAACAATATTTGTCTAAAACGTTTTCCGATAAAACGAGCTCTGAATTTTGTCGCGAGTAAAAGAGAAAAAAAGAAATGAAAAGAGAAAAATTTTCACCGACGAGATTCGAAGCGCTACTACGACGTGTTGACGCCTTTAAGTCGTTTATTGGTAACAAAAGAAAATGCAAACAAAAATCTGCCATCTTACAACTTTTAATACTCTACGTATTTATAATGATTCGAAGTAAGAAAAAATGTTTACAACGAGATGTTCCCTTGTAAGCAAGCTTACTAGGATAAAACGAAATTAAAAAATTTTTAATTGGCTAAAGAGAAAAAAAATTGTATTTTTTCTCTCTCTCTCTTTCCTTCTCTTTCACTCTTTTTCTCTCGTGTTTTCTAATTGGTCCTTCGTAACTACCCAACAGAATGAAATTTTTATCGACCATATTACAACACGATTAAACTCGAAACTACTTTTCAGTTTCCCTGTGAATAATAATTTATTCTCCCATTTACATTTTGTATAAGCGAAACTCCGACAACGAAGTTGCTCGCATGATAACGCGTGTAATAATGATTAATATTAATAATAATAATTATTATTATTATTACTAACGAAGAATTTATACGAGCAACGAATATAATTTTCTAATTCTCCGAATAGCTGTGGTGCGTACGAAGAACGAAAAATACATGAATATAAAAGGAGAGAAAGCAAAACGAATTTATACTAAACATTGAAATGTACGAAATACTTGAAAGATATATCGTACGTTTGTATAATTCAATATTCTCGCGTTTACAACACGTAACCATGGAAAAAGTTTAATCATAGAAAAAGTTTACATAAAACTTTCTGTATACAAAACAATTATGCAAAAGTTATTTCGATTTAATTCGTAACACTGACCAATCGTCTGTCTGAACGATCGTTGTAAACACTTGAAATAACACGGTAACAAACTATTTTCATGAAGAAATTCGTAATTCGAATAGAGATCGAGGAACATCGAATACGTAAAAGCCACTAACGTCTTTTACGCAAATAGATACAAGATTTATGATTCCTTGGAAAATTAAAATACCATAAAAAGGGAGAAGAATACAATTGATTTATGCACGATATTAAATAATAAAGCATTAATGCGCGACCATAGAAAATGTTCGCTTGAAACTTTCTTTAATAAATAATAAACGAATATCCCCCACGACGATTAAATTTGTAACACCGAGCGACATTCTGAACAATCGTTGTAAATATTTGAAATAACACAGTAACAAACTATTTTCATGGGGAAATTCGTGATTTGAATAGCAATCGACAAACATCGAATACGTAAGCCACTAACGTCTTCCATGCAAATAGATACAAGTGCGAGAGTAACGTTGGAACGGGTCCTTTGTGGACAAGAGTAGGTACCTACGAGTATGTAGTATAGTACTATCTCTCTATTTCTAGTAACACTCTCCGCGTGCATACGTTTCTATATAGTTCTACTACTGTCATCTTTCGTAGTACGTAGAGAACTTGTGTGTATGTATATATATATATATGTATGTATGTATGTATGTATATATATATAGATAGATGTATTTACGTGTATCACTATTACGAACACAATCACACGTAACTACAAGCGTAGGAACGAAACGAGATTCTATTCGCCGCAGTGCAGTGCTACGCCGTGGATCTGCGCTGTCTATTTGAACCCCCTACTTCGAAAACTCAGCCCTATTCTCTCTTTCTCTCTCTCTCTCTCCCTCTCTTTCTCCTTCTTTTTCTCTATCGTTGCCTTTGTATATCTCTCTGTCTTTTTCCGTTTGTTGCACCAAATTTATTACTTCTCTCGTTCTTATTTCTCTTCGAACCCTAAGATTTTCTATTATCTACAACTATTTAATATCCGATATATCTATATAATATATCTATTGAATTTTCTTTTGAAAAACATTGACGATTGATACAATAGATAGAACCGATCGTTCATTAAATATTTTCTATAGATTATTCCCGACGCGGTCGTTTTTTATTATTCCCTAAAATATAACATGATTTTACACTTATGTATGAATGAAATTTCACTCGGTTATAATATCGCCTCAACGTCATTGTTTCTTCTTTCGTTTTCTTTGTTTCTTTTCTTTTTTTTTGTTTTATCTTGCAACAACATTCGAATGGATTGTAAAATTGATATCTACTTTATTTAAATACATTCCGTTGTTAATAATTATTGAAATGCAACCAGTACTCAGTTCGTTATAATATATATATATATATATATATACATATATGTATTGAAACTTGAAAGCTTAGTTCGAAGCGATCAATTAAATCCTTAATTTCTTTCTTTTCTCCTTTAATCACACAACCTTCAAGCTTTTAGTATGATAAAACTTTTTTCTCTCTCTCTCTCTCTCTCTCTTTTTGTCTGTCTCTCTTTTTAATTTTTTTTTTTCGTCCATATGTACATTTATTTATCTCCTTCTCCTGCATCACGGTTCGATCATCAGAACGAATATTTATGCATTCGCGCATGAAGCTGACCGTCACGTATCGCGATTGAAAATTAGCAAAGCGAATTATCGTAAGTGTGCGAGCCCGAACTGCCGACGAGAGGCACGTACTGCGTACGAGTGGCTGAGCTTCAACCATAGTTACCAATTTACAATGGTAAATCTTCACCCGTGCGTCCAACCGTTCAGAATCCTTCCGTACTATGACATTTGAGCTTGTTTGTAATAGTAGTAGTAGTAGTACAGTAGAAACTGTAATAGTAGTAGCACACGAATGACGTAACGAGTGATTTTAAAAGCTTTCATTATAAACAAATTTTCAGGAAAAGTTTTGATCGATATTTTAACTGGCTCGTTTATTTCCTTTATATATTTATTTTGTATTATTTATTTTAACGTTTATCGATCGTTCGATCGATTTAAAAATGTAACACTTCTACGTATGTCTACTTTGCTTTTAATGTTTATTATTAATTAATTAATGGTAATGGTATTATGTAAAATAAATGGTCACTATGTATACACATACACACACACATATATGTATATGAATACTTTGATCAGTACAAATAATTAAGCGTCAAACAATTTTGCGTTTAGAATTGTTACATTAACTTATATCACCTATTATACGTTTTACTATGTAAATATCGATAATCTATTTCAACCACAGAAGCCACGAACAAATAGAACCGTACAAATAAAATCAAATACATATTTTATGACATATACCTATGTAATAGAACATTATCAGCAAAATTAATAAATATTTCAAAATACAAAACGTTATCCAACTAAAAGTTTCTATCGTTGATATCCAAAATCAAATAGAGCGAATATTCTCTTTAGATTATTAGACGAATACGTATCTTCTACATCGTTAGATACAAAAAAAAAAAAAAGAAACACTTGTACATGCATATTATCGACAAACGAACATCTAAAAATATGAAAGTATTAAATTAAAAATTGCATAAAAACCATCCAGCGTGTCTCTCGTCTCTCTCTTTAAAAAAAAAACAACAACAATAATAATTCTTTCAAATTTATTCGAACGAACCAAACCATATATACTTTTTACGAGTATGGCTGAAGAAATTGGAGTAATTTGTAGCAAAAGATAAGATAAGATAGAAGAGAACATTGAGATAGAAAGAGAGAGGGTTACACAAGAAAAGGGCTTTTACTACGCATACCCTTTTTAAGTATTTTACCGTAATAAACCTTCTCGAACTAGGTTGGCTAGATAGATACCACACGGAGACTCGCAAATTAACCCTTACCAAAGCGTTACCAAATAAAGCCGGGATTTAGCAAGCAGTTAAATTACCCACATCACCCTTTTCATAGTAGCGAACTAGACGACGCGACACGAACGTTCTAAGAAGCTCATTTTCTCCTATCTCATAAAGGAGATAGATACCCCATAGGACATCGTCAACTAAATAGTTCGTTTTAATTATTCATCGATAAAAAAATCACGTTGAGTAATTATTCTCAAACGATTATAACACGTTGCATATTTTACTATAATATTTTACCTCTCACTCGCTTTCATTAACAATCACTCTCTCTCTCTCTCTCACACACACACACACACTCAATCAATCTATAATAATATAACAATAGTTTCTGAAAATATATGAATAAGATCATCTGAAAAGAAATTAATAAGATAATAAATAAATAAAAAAGAAGAAAAAAATGAATCAAGCAAGAAAAAATGAATCGTCAAAGAATAAACGATAAAGATCGTGAAATTATATTTAAAATATAAGCTCGCTTTCGTAAAAGTTTCTTGTTTGTTCGACCAACGAACCCAAGGGTATCTGCACCATACAAAGTGAGAAAAAGAGAGGGCAGATATCTCGAACTCGTGCTTTCACAAACGTAATTTTAGTATTGATTGAAACGCCGTTCAAAATCCATTTAACCTCTGGTCGAGACAACGTGACGTATCGAATATAGCTCTTCCATTAAATTTTCGACGCGTAACGCGCAACGTTAGTTGGACCGCAAGTATGTGTGTGATATTTGTGTGTATATGTGTGTGTACGTGTGTGGATACGTGTGTGGGTATTGCCCGTGGTTAAATGAATTTTCACGCTAACACGTTTCTCCGTGCTAACCGTCCTCGGTCTCTCTCTCTCTCTCTCTCTCTCTGTCTGACCACCCTTCAACCATTCCCTATCCCTTCCTCATTCTATACTCTCACCATTGAACTAACACATACCCCTAATCTCGTATAGCCTAGTCACCTTTATACTCTACGAGGCCCGTTATTTCGAACGAATGCGATAAAATTAGCATACTTATAAATATCCGAAGCTTTTCTTTCTCTCTCTCTCTCTCTCTCTCTCTCTCTCTCTCTCTCTCTATCTATCTCTTTTTTGGAAAATATATAATCCAGTAGGCCCAAGGGTAATACCGTTCGGGGAATAGAACGACATAGAACGATATCTTAAGACGATTTTTACAAAGATCGAATCAAGTTTATCCAACCATAAGAATTTGACCTCCGACCTATCTAGATATTATACATACATACGTACATACATATGTACGTACATATATATATATATATATATATATATATATATATATATATATATGCATGTACCTACATACATCATTTTTAAATTAATCTAACGCGAAAAATTGAAAATTGAAAATCTCTTTTTGAAGGTCTTTTACTACGTAACGTTTCAATATTACGATCAAAGAATCACTCTTGATTGCTGCAAACAAAATTTCACGTATGTTTTTTTTTTTTTTATTTCATTAATCTTTTTTCTTTTTCTTTTTCTTTTTCTTTTTTTTGTAGTAATGTAATTTCTTTTTTTATTTTTCTTTCGTCTTGAAACATTTCTTTCTCTCTTTCGTTTTTTAATTCATTAACTCATTTTCATTCAAACCATTCATACATTCATATATATATATATACATACATGCATACATATGTCATTTTTAAATTAATCCAACGTGGAAGATCGAAGATTGAAAATTTTGTAGAAAAAACCTTTTTACATTTAAATGTTACGATCGAAGAATCACTTTTGACGACTACATACAAAACCTTACAGCAATATACGATTACTTCTTTTTTCTACATTAAAATCATTTTCCCTTTTAGTTTACCTTCAATTCGAAATACTTCTGTTACCAATCATTCTAATTCCATCAAATTCACTTTCATCAAAACCATCTAAACGATTCGATTTTATATTACCCATAAGATAGTAATTAAAAAAAAGAAGAAGAAGAAGAAGAAAGAAAAAGAAAACAAAACAAAATCCAGAATAAATCAAACGACATCCGAAGGAATAATCAATAATATTACAAAAAACCAATAAAGAATACAAATTCGTATTACCATTTTATATATATATATATATATATATATATATATATATATATATATATATCCGTACAAAATCCGTTGGAATATAATTCCTTTAATATAAACTACTCTGATATAATAATTAAACTAAATACTTTGTCATTTCGTAAGGTTCGCGAGAAAATGTCGGTGAAAATTATTTCACGCGTCCCCTTTTCCTTCTCTCATATTCTTTTCGAGCAAAGAAAGTCACCTCTCTGTGGGGTAAGGTGGTGAGGTGAGAAGAGGGTGAGAAGGGGGTTGAGAGATGGGGGAAATGGGGGAGGAGAAGGAGAAAATAAAGATGGTGGTAGAGAGGGGAGGAGGTGAAGGAGAAACGGGGTGGTGAAATTCTACTCGCGGAAGAAAAAGCAAGCTCTCTCTCTCTCTCTCTCTCTCTCTCTCTCTCTCTCTCTCTCTCTCTCTCTCTCTCTCTCTCTTTCTTTCTCTTTCTCTATCTCTATCTCTCTCACTCCGTTTTCTCTTGGTTTCATAGAGACGAAGAAAAGAGACAGTAGACGACGCGTTGGAGTCTCGTAAAAAGGGAGCTGCTCCTTGGCTCTTCTCAAAGAGCAAGTTTCACTGCAGTGGAACTGGAAAGATCGAGAACGCTCGTACTCGACGGAATAATATTCGCCTCTCTTGTTCAAACATCGGGAATGCATCGCTGCGAGGCGAATGAAGGAGAAAAATTACTGTGTACGGGAAAGGAAAAGGAAAATTGGACGTCGGAGAAAGAGAGAAAGAGAGAGAGAGAGAGAAGAAACGAGGGAGCCATACATACGCTAAGAAAAATCTTGGAGAAGTGAAAATAGCTGGTAGAAATTCCAGGAAAAACGTTTTCGAGTCGTGCCTTTCGTGATTTCCGAGCTCACCAACCAACGAGAACGAATGAAGAAAATAGAAAAAGACAAAGAAGGGAAAGGAAAGGAAAGGAGAAGAAAAGAAAAGAAAAGAAAAGGAAAGAAAGAAAGAAGCCGGAAAAAAGGAAAGAGAACGAAGGAAAAAAAGAAGTGAATTCTCGTTCCCACGAGAAAATATCGTTAAGCCACCACTTGCGAGAACTCACGTAGGATTTCACGTAGAATTTTCGAACTCGTGAGTATCTTCCCTTTTCGAGATCCGTTTGAGAATCGTTAAGTACCAAAAGCTGAGATGTCCTTCGACGGAGGGTGAATAGGTAGGAAGGAAGAGGATTGGCTCATAAGTTTTTTCGCGCTAGTAACCCGCTCGTAATTTTCTTTTCTTCTTTCTTTTTTCTTTCTTTCTTTTTTCTTTTCTTTTCTTTTCTTTCTCTCTCTCTTTTCTTTTTTCTTTTCTTTTTTTTTTATTTTATTATGAAAGAAAAATGTTCCTTGAGCGATCGTGCTTTCAACCAACTACGTACGAACGATCGACGAGATCATTCATCGTGAAACGATAAAGATGATATCATTCGCTCTAACTCTGTCGGATCTCGATGAAGTATAGCTCTCGAATAAAAAAAAGAAAGTTGTTAATGGATTATTTTATTTTCGCACTAATTGTACGTGTTCTTTTCGATGTACATCAAATATATATATATATATTTTTTTTTTTCATTTGAAAATGAAGTTATTTATGAGAGAAAATTTTATGAGGAATGCTTTCTCGTTTTTCGTACTTCTCTTATTAAAAGGATATTTATACTTTCTACAAAGTATCCTTGCATCGAACAAGTTTTTTTTTTTTTATTTTCTTTTTTTCATAACGTTCACACTTATGAATCTCACGATGAAACGTACGCAGATCTCAAGTAATAAAATCATTAACGGGATTTTTTTACTTTCACACGAATTATTAGTTTTTTTTTTTTTTTTTATGTATACGTCATTTAAGAGAACATTTAAACTATTTATAAAGTATCGATCGAGAATTTCTTTCTCATTTTCCTTTACCATTTTATTTACTCATTTATTTATCTTACAAAGTTTCGCGTTTATAAATCTCGAACTTACGAATCTCGTTTAATTTCGAGATTAAATCGTCGTAAAATCGTCACCGTTCTAAAACGAACCGTTCGATATTGCAAAACGACATTGTTGTTGCGAATGAAAAGGGAAAAAAAAAAAGAAAAAATAAAAAGACCGAGAAAGCTCTTTTTATTTTAAAAAAAAAAGGTCCAAGAACAAAAAGAAAAAACCAGAAAATCAGAAAATTTCTTCGCTTCGATCGCTATACGATCTGACGTTTCCAAGTTCTGCGTGTCCATTAAACCGAATTCACTCCGATGATAAATATTTCCAATGCTTTTTCAAACACGTATCACGTTCTCGCGTTTCACCACGAATCCCCACGAATAATACGAATAGCACAATTCTACTTCGAAGGAATTTCCGATCGCGAAATTTTTGCAAGGCGATTCGTACCCAACGTAGTTAATTCATTAGTCAATTAAATAATACGACGCCATTTTGTCGGTCCAAATAAAATATATTTCACGAAACGTTTCGTTTCTTTCCTTTGTTCTTTTCTATCTTCTCTCGATCCACTTGTTCTTTTATTTGGTCTAATTTTTTTCATTGTTTCTTTCTTTTTTTAAATTCACGTCCGCATGCCTCCTCCCCCATCGATGATAACATTATTTCCTATATAAATCGTTTATTTATAGATTCCGACCTACGACCTACCACCCCCACGTCCCCATAAAGTATTTTAATAGCTCGGAGTATTAGAAAGATCAATAAAGTTGCATCATTGAAAACGTAATTCCCTTGGAATTACGTTTTAACGAGAACCATCGAGCGATGGTTTGAGAAAGGCTTGAAAAACGAATATTTTCACCGACGTCACGAGGTATAAAGTTAGATCGAAAAAGTTCCGCATGGTGGGAGAGAGGCAGAGAAAGGCAGGGAGTACCAGAGAAGATGTGAGGAGGAGGGAGGAAGTGGTAGATAAAACACGTGGAGAGAGAGAGAGAGAGAGAGAGAGAGAGAGAAAGAGTTAAAACCCGACGAATTTTGGCGAAATAAACGTTTGCCGTAGAGAATCCTATCTACTACTTGTTTTTTTTCTTCTTGTTTTCCTTTCATTTTCGTTTCGTTTCGTTTTGTTTTTTACTTTCTTTTTCTTTTATTTTTTTTTTCTTTTTTTACGTTTTCGTTTAATCCACTTTCCACGCACGCGGACTTCCCTAGGTTTATATCTAATAGTTTGCAAAAAAAAAAAAGAAAAGAGAGAGAGAAAGAAAAAATAGAAAAAGAAGAGGAGGAGGAGGAGAAGGAGGAAGAAGAGCATCGAAAGCGTCGCAGCGGAATAAATTCCGCTTTAGTTGAAAACTGGAGAAACTATGCACGCCACCGATCTTGCATACCCGCGTTCCTCTCTATTCCTGAACACACATACTTCATCCCAATCCTCGCGTCATGATTAAGTCCCATAGCGATCGAAAATCTCCGATATCGCTTTACGTGACGCGCCTTCATTGCTAACCGAAAATATCCGAAAATTTTTGCGCATCCCGCATAACTGGCAACGAATTCAATTTGCCATGACGTTTTCAAAACCGTAAAAATAATTTATTACTGCGTTTTCTTATTGCTTGAAAAAAGAAACGATAGAAAATAGAGAATTGAGAAAGATAGAGAGAGAGAGAGAGAAAGAGAGAGAGAGAGATAGATAGATGTAGACAGAGAAGATAGAACTGAGGTATCTACAGAATATTACAAATTTAATACACGTGCGCGTGTGTGGGATTTATCGAACGTACCGACGATCGATCTAATTTTGATGTCATTTAAAAATCGCTAGGCGAATCGAATATCGTCTTCCATCTCGAGATGAAATTTAAATTTTACCACGCGCCCCGTTAGAATCTCGTTCAAAGGTCGAGTCGGGCTATTTCAGAAAAGAACCATTTCTTTTTTTCTTTTTTCTTTTTTTTTGGAGCTGATCAATGAAACTGTTATCTTCGATCAAATATATGCCGACTAGTAAATATATTAAAAAAGTGTACGTATATGTGTGTGTAAAAAAAAAGTTTATTATGTATAAAAATAAGAATATTTCTTTCTTTTTATTTTTTTTTTTTCATTAAAAACGAAATAATAAGGACGTTTGAAGCAAATATCCCAAAAAAAAAAAAGATAATCTTTATCATTGTTATAAACATTGATATTACGAATTAATAAGATATACATAACTCGTTGTATTTTTTAGTACGTCCAGGGTTTATTATATTTTTTCAGTTATCAGGTCAATGGAGTTCAGATGTACGAACTCTGTTCGCAAACTATCCGGTCTAAGAGTATATCCTTGTACCTACATATAGCTGTGTTATTGTAGAAAACGAGTACGGCACCATTTAAGAGGAATCTTTGGAACCTCTTTGAGCGTCCTTGCCAATGAGGTCACGAACGTGTCGACCTTTAAGTAGTTCACAATGGTGCACAGTTGAGTAACTGTCGCTGTCGCAAATCGTCAGTGTAGTATTTTTATTAAAAAAAAAAAGAAAAGAAAAGAAAAACAGAGTGAGCGAACATATCAGCTGTTCTGGTGCTACGAAAAACCCTAGTTCCAGCTGTGCCTAAAAAAAAAGTACTAGCAGAGCTGAAAGAAAGTTGAGGCTTCGAAAAGGGGATGATGGCATGAGGATGGAAAGGGAGGACTACTTTTCGAAGGGGACACCATCTTCATCGATCAACTTGCGCGACCCTTGTCGACTAAACTTGTCAGTATGGCCGTTTTCGCTTACCAGGGACACTAACAAAAGATTTCTCCCCTAAATGAATCTACGGATACTCGGTTTTCCACACTAGCAAAATTAAGTAGATAGATATAACATTCGGACGAATACTTTTCGTAGACAGAGATACGTCTAAAGAAGGTTTATAAAAAAAAAGAAAAAAGAAAAAGAAATATCATTTTCATTTTCCCGAATCTTCGAGGTATAAAGAAAGAAGTTTGTACGAAACTCCGGAGTCTACCGTCGACGTTCAAAAAATACTTTTCGAATCTAGAATATCTTTACACTAAAATTAAGTGAAATATGTATTAGTTTTTTCTCACAACGATAGAAGATTCTCTGTGTCTCTTTTGTTGCGGAATATTCGTTATTAACGCAAGACGTAACACTCTTTCCCCCACCTCGTTCTTAAATAGCGAAATTTTGTCAAGGATCTTTCTGATGTCGGCCGATCTTTCATTGACAGTGACACAACGAGATGAAAAAAGTAAAGAGATGATATATACAAAATTGTAGAATGTTCGAACGGGGTAAAGCCGTGCTACGTTTTAGTTAAAGTTTGGAAATTTTTATGACTTCGCGTCGATTTATGAACGTAATCGCGTACCGAAATAATTTAGAAAAGTTGGTGAATATTTTTCTATAAAGGTACGATGTCTTAGAGGTACGATAATAATATTTTCTTATATTTATACGTTTAGAATAAAGTTTGACATTTCTTTAATGTCGACCATCTTGAAATCTTCATTTTCTTTGTAATTTTGACTTTCCTTTACGACTAGTAAAATGAAAAATTCAGACAAAATAGAGTGGAAAGATTAGAACGAGCTTATTATCGTTTAGAGTAGAAAGATTAGAACAGACTTATATTTGTATATACGCAATATCATCTACGGAGAAGTGGCTATATCTTTTTACTCTTTTCTTTTTGTCCTCGTTTTAAAAGCTGCAGTATAAAACGTCTTCATAGTAAAAGAACAAACGCAATGAATCCTTTCATAAAGTATACATAAAACGAGTTCAAGCATTCTCAATTTCTAAATCTTGCAATAAAAAATATATTTCTCATATTCAATCGACGCATGTAACACATCTACCTGCAATATTTCTAATAAACTTCCATTTGCGATAAGATCGTTCGAAGAACGAAATGACAAAATCACGAATCAAATGACAATAAATCTGCTATAAAATGTTTATAATAATCGACATATTTCGTCGATCGCAGCGGTACTTCAAAATCGAATATTTTTTTAAAATATACAAGAAGAGAGAGAGAAAGAGAGAGAGAGAGAGAGAAATAAAAAATTAGATCTTCGTTTTTGTTTTCTCACAAATATTATCGGGCGAATGCTCTTAAACCAATTAAGCTATCAAGAAACTTCCAGACCAAATTTTCCCACGGATCGCTTGAATCCGGTGACAACCGAAATGAAAGAATTAATCCAATTCAAACTCTCACAGTAACACTCGGCCTCTAATAACAATGCACAACACTCGATGCAATACTGCCCTGAATAAAAAACACCAAATGTCGTTTCACTGCAAGAGACGTCATCGATGATTACGCTTCCCCCATTTTCCAACCGAGCTCGACTTATGAACTAACATGCAATATGTACGCAATTAATAACACACAATATAAATAATATCATTTTAGTTGGAAACGAGGGCGAGAGAGAGATTAGAAAGCTTACATCCGTAAGAAACTTTGGGCCTTGATTCCTCGACCAGGATTCGAACCTAGGACCTTCCGCTTTCCGAACAAACGCTCTACCATTCGAGCCACGAAGATCTATATCCATATCTATAAACAAACGTGTATATATATATATATATATATGTATATATATATACACACACACGCGCGCGCGATACAATGTCCCAGTACGTCTATTAAATTCCCTACGATTTAACGTAAAATTATTTTCCCGCCGTCTCGACTTAACGTAACGATACGTTTAACGTACAATCACACGTTCGTCTTTTAACAATAAATTTTCAATCAATACGCGTCATTTATTCGATATATCGTACGAACGCTGGGCCTGAATCGCGCGCCATTTACGTACGATTGCGAAAGAACCCGAGCGCTTCCGAAAATTCCGAGAAGCGAATGTCATAAGATTGAATCAGATTCTTTACTTATGTTTTTTCTAATCAGTTCCTACTAATCCCTACGTATACGTCTATAATTACGATCCGTAGTTTAATTGATTTGCTGTTCTCTACGCACGTCGTCTTTTTTCGTTTTCTAATATCGTCAAAAAGCGACCAACGTGTTTCAAAGTCTCGTAGCGCGTGATTTGTCTAAGATAATGATTAAAACGTAATGGATAAACATAATTTGACGTCAATGAAAATTATAGAAATCCATACGGATAAAATACGTGTAAGGTACGTGTATAATTCCGTTGTTCGTTAAAAGTATAACGAACGTGCATAGAAATTTTCCTCTTCGCAAAAAGTCGAAAAAAGAATTTGATTAAAATAAATAGTTTATTTTTCTCCCGTGCAAAAAAAGTTGGTTCAACTTTTGTACAAGAGGCTCGTAGAAAGAAAACGTTGGGAAGAAAAAGAAAGAAAGAAATAACGTCATTGTCGTTTGTTATCTAGTTAGGACGCTTAGAACGAGCAAACGACGTACGAACGTTTTGTTAATTTTAACGAAATACTTTGAAGAATTAACCCGTATGAATTCAGCAGTACGTTTCGTCTGTATTCATCGTCGTCGTATTACTTAGGACTAAGGAACATAGGAAAACAGTGCTGAGCGTGGATACTAGTAGCAGCAAGCTGAGCATCACGGTAAAATCAAAACAATGTATTCCAATGTGAGTGTTTATAGAGAAAAGACAAGGAGATCTAGGAGGTGGAAGAGGACGTATAGTTGACTTTGCTAGTCTTGCAAATTCACCTGTCCTACTCTCCTCTCCTATCACCGTTTCACTATAATTTTGAAGATATTTTTAAATAATCATGAACTGACTTTTTTACCTAATCAACCAAGTGTTTTTTAATGAATCTATTAAATATATACTATCAATGACAATAAATAATATTTCAATCACGAATTGAAATCAATCGTTAATTGATAATATTCTATATGAATTATTGAAAACTTGATCAGCTTCCTTTTTTCCTCATATCAAATAATTTATCGACAATAACGACATTTTGTAATTTTTTCGAAAAATTTTATGTGAACCAAATTCGAGCATTATTTTCTTTGACGTACTTACATTACATACGAGGACACGTTTGAACTAAAACGTTCGACTTTTTCATGAAACACAGTTTTAATTAATTGAAAATAATACGATATCGGTATATGGATGTATTCATATACTTCCACTATGTATTCGTATTTGAAAAAAGTATTAAAATAAATCGATTCAGACTTAATAAATACAAAAATGAAAAATGAATAGTATAACTTAATAATTGAGTTAAATAGTAAAATAAAAAAAAAACGAAAAATAATTAAGACATTACAAATTAATGTAATTTTTTTCTGATTATAGTTATAACAAATATACTAGACCGTATCTTATATGGTTGTTTGTGAAACGCCCTAGGTTTGTGTCTAACTCTCCTTATGATAAATATTGTCTAGGATCGAAGAGGGTCGTCTAACGAAACAGCTGCAATTTACAGCTGCAGCTAGTCCATCTTATCCCTTACGAAAACGAACTCATTTCGATTTAAACCCCTTTTGGATTACGATGGGGATTGGCATATAGTGGATCTAGATATGAAGAGCAAAATAAGGGAGAAGTACGAACAAAAGGGCCATACTAGAAATCTCTTGGGTATCCCTTCTATGCATTCGGATTAACAACTCGGAAGAGAAATAGAGAATGAAAAAAATAATTAAATGTAAAGCTAATGATAAAAAAAAAGAAAATAATCGTAGTTTTTTATATTACAAAATGTTTTTGAAAAAACCAGATGCGAGCACGTACAGTGGTCCTAAAAAGTATTCGAACATTACAATGTGAATACTTTCATGTTGTTTCGATCTTTTATAGAGCAATCGCTCTGCTTATTAGTTTCTTTTTTCTAACGATAAATTATTTGTTGTCGTCGATAAAGATATGTTAATTTGTTCGAAAAATTTGAGGTACATCATGTAATGTAAAAATTATTAACACGAGTAATGCCGTATTTTTTGTTTATAAAAAATATTCGGACACTGGTAGTTTTTATTACATGTTCGATATAATTTATTACGATAAAATAATTTTAATGCTTCGCGACTAAATCATTCCGTTTTACAACACGTTTTAATCAGTTTGGCATATCGTTTCTTTTTTTTTCTTTTTATAATATTTTACAGTTATACAGGTCCATTCATTCTCGTATATTTGTTTTAATTTATCTACTGAAGAAATTGGGATTTACTAAATTTTTGTATCTAATTCATACCATAAATTCTCGGTAAGATTAAAGTCCGGCCATTGTGATGGGGGTATGAAGAATTTATGAACCTTTTAGTATAATAAGAAATCTTGCGAAATACGTGCCTAGTGCTTGAGGCTGTTGTTCTGAGATAACACTTCAAAATAAAACTATAAATTATCTTTTAAACGTGTCAAGTAAAGAGTTTTATTCACGATATATCGGAAATATTCAAATATCGATAAATATTATCGAAAATTAGTTTTTTCTACGTATATCTACATGCGAAATAAATAATCTGATGTTACCAATAAATAAGATTAATTCTGTAAAAATTATCGTCTCTGTTGTATTTCGCAAATATTCCTTTTTACTCTTACATTTTCGCGATTTCTTTAAATCTCGAAGAAAACAAGAATAGACATGGTACATATTCATGGTGTAAATATTCCTTTGTTTCTTCTCCATTTATTTCTAGCATTATTTACTAATGAAAGTAAACAAGAAAATGGAACTATTAATTAATCCAAACATTCTATACTTCGTCCTCTCGAGAGTCAGGTGCGCTACGCATACATATACGAATAAACACGTTACGTTTGTATTGAGTAACATATACATACGTTTGTGCGTAAGTAACACACAAAGGTAATGAAGAAAAAAGAAGGAAACAAAATAGAAACATTACATTTCTATCGAGATACTTTATATTCACGAATGACTTTCGATTATATTATCGATCAATTAACACGTTGACCGAGATTTATATATATTTTATTCCGAAAATGACAATTGAATTTTCATCATTTTAAATCTACAATGAATAAAGTATTGCAACTTTACGTATGTACATTTCATAATTAATTATGATTACATACTTATCGATAGCTTCATTATCTTACTCCATTTTTGTATGAAATATATAAAATCTGTACGAGATAGTAACAAAAAATTATTTTGATAGCAAGTCTTATTTTTTAATCTTACTGCGTTTTTAAAACAATTCGACAGAAAATCTAATTTACGTCAAATATTATTTTCCATAACTTTTAAACCAATAAACACGAATGAAGATAACAATTTATAACTTACGTGTCAAAAATATTATAAATCATATATTATAAATTTTCTCTATTCATAATTTTATTATTCTATTTGTTAATGGATTACGATAATAATTATTATTACCATTATAATGATCATCGACGTATAGAAATTACGTACACGTATAAGGAAGCATTCTGTACGACCGTATGCACACACAAAACACATATAGAAAATTACTTCACCTCGACCACGCCTAAATCCTAAGTCCCACTACTCCAGTCATCGCTACGAAATCTGCGATTGGTCAGAATCCTTCCCTACCTTTTTCCCTTTTCATTTTCCCGAGTAGTCGGGTTACAAAGAAGGAACCTTATAAAAGACTTCGGAGTCTACTGTCGCTGCTATTCGAAAAACACTTTTCAATTCTGCAACGTTTCTACGCTAAAACTAAGTGAAACATGCACAAGTTTTTTCGCAAAATGAAAGAAGAGTCTCTGTATTTTTATGTTGTTGCGGAATATTTGTTATTATCGCAAAACGTAACATTCCTTCCCCATCTTCTTTTTAAATCGTGAAACTTTGTCAAAGAATTATTCGTCGATTTGAAATTGATATTGAAAGTCGTAAGCAAAGCTTCAAACTGCTATCGGACGCGTCCACAGGTGGCGGATAGTGGAACACTTCTTAAATATAAGAAGTAGCTGCATACGCAGCCGCGAACCAAGAGCGACAGTGTACCGAACGTATTACAATGTCCTTGGATAAGATGTTGACAAAAAGAAATTGCAAGGTACACTGTGACATGACGAGTAGTGCAACCATCGAATAAGCATTGAATGATACGCTGCTAGATACAGGATATAAATCGGTAGAGCTACCACTCGAACTACGTTAAACCGTAATAAATATTAACGTGACTTGGCTACGATATCAACGACAACTAAACGATATCAGAATGAAAATTCTATAACAAAGAGAAGTCCTCCTCTGATATCCTATTTTTGCTGAAAGTGATAACGAGACGAAAAGATAAGATGATATATACAAAATTATAGAATGATCGGACAAGGCGAACTCGTACTGAATTTTATTTAACGTTTGGAAATTTCTATGATTTCGAATTTGTCGATTTATGAACGCAATCTTGTATTGATATATTTTTTAAAAACTTGATGAATATTTTTGTAAAAAGTACAATGTTTTAGAAGTATGATAATAACAATTGTTTATATTTATATCTTTAGAATAAAGTTGGATATTTCTTTGATATAATACATATGCCAGTCATATTGGATTCGCCATGTGATTCATTCGTAATATTTTCGACCTTGTCTTTTCCTCAAGTTTCTTTTCCAAAGCATTTCTATTCAAATTACCCTTGAACTTATCTAAATGCAGTATTTCTAATAAATCTATGTCCATTTGCAACAAGATCATCCGAGTAATAGAACGATAAACTAACGAATCGAATGGCAACACGTCCGATATAAAATAGGTTTACAACAATCCACGTATTTCATTAATCGCTGCATTACTTCAAATTCGAATATTTTTATTTTAAGATATACATATCGTAGAAATTAGAAAATATATACATATATATAGAAAGAGAGAGAGAGAGAGAGAGAAAACAACAAAAAATAAGATCTTCGTGTCTTTCTTTTTACAGATATTATATCGGGCGACTGCTTTAACCAATTAAGCTACCGAGATAACCTTTTGGAAACAATTTTACCTTCACACATCTTCCACCTCTCGATGAATTAGAAGAACACAGTCAAACATCCCCATTCCCAACTATACAAAGCTCAGGACTCAATGACAATGAACAACATCTGCCAACCTGGGTACCGAAAAAGTCGTCAGATGCTGCTTATTATAAAGAGACCTGTCATAGCTAGATTTAGTTAAAATCCTTACTCTCCAAGCTACCTCTGCACTACCTTAAAGACTATACTTATCATAATTAAGGTTGGGGCATATCTATTTATATATACATTTACACAATAGACGGTAGCTGGTTAAGTAAGGACGGAATGAGAACCGACCGCGGCATCTTTTTCGTTCGAAAGATACAAGACATCTTCAAGTAATATTGGGGCCTTAAAGTTCCTCGACCAGGATTCGAACCTAGGATCTTCCGCTTTCCAAACAAATGCTCTACCATCCGAGCTACGAAGACCTATATCTATATCTATAAACAAACGTGTATATATATATATATATTTTTTTTCTTTTTAAGATATAGATAGATATATAAGACAAGATAAGATAAGATATATATATATATATATACACGAACGATACAATGTCCCAATACGTCTATTAAATACCCTACGATTTAACGTAAAATTATTTTCCCGCTGTCTCGACTTAACGTAACGATACGTTTAACGTACAATCACACGTTCGTCTTTTAACAATAAATTTTCAATCAATACGCGTCATTTATTCGATATATCGTACGAACGCTGGGCCTGAATCGCGCGCCATTTACGTACGATTGCGAAAGAACCCGAGCGCTTCCGAAAATTCCGAGAAGCGAATGTCATAAGATTGAATCAGATTCTTTACTTATGTTTTTTCTAATCAGTTCCTACTAATCCCTACGTATACGTCTATAATTACGATCCGTAGTTTAATTGATTTGCTGTTCTCTACGCACGTCGTCTTTTTTCGTTTTCTAATATCGTCAAAAAGCGACCAACGTGTTTCAAAGTCTCGTAGCGCGTGATTTGTCTAAGATAATGATTAAAACGTAATGGATAAACATAATTTGACGTCAATGAAAATTATAGAAATCCATTCGGATAAAATACGTGTAAGGTACGTGTATAATTCCATTGTTCGTTAAAAGGATAACGAACGTGCATAGAAATTTTCCTCTTCGCAAAAAGTCGAAAAAAGAATTTGATTAAAATAAATAGTTTATTTATTCTCCCGTGCAAAAAAAGTTGGTTCAACTTTTGTACAAGAGGCTCGTAGAAAGAAAACGTTGGGAAGAAAAAGAAAGAAAGAAATAACGTCATTGTCGTTTGTTATCTAGTTAAGACGCTTAGAACGAGCAAACGACGTACGAACGTTTCGTTAATTTTAACGAAATACTGTGAAGAATTAACCCGTATGAATTCAGCAGTACGCTTCGTCTGTAACCATCGTCGTTGTATTACTTTAACTAGAAACATAACAAAGCAGTGCTGAGAGCGTGGATAGCAAGGTGAGCATCACGGTAAAATCAAAACAGCGTATTCCAATGTGAGTGTTTATAGAAGAGCGACAAGGAGAACTGCGAGAAAGATGACATATTGTTGGCTTTGCTAACTTGACAATTCTCCTCTCTATTCCTCCTTCTCATACTACAGCACTTTCGCTATAATCCCCACTTTCGTCCATGCTTTTAAATAACCATGAGATGACTCTTAATCATCCAAGTGTTTTTTTTTTTAAAGAATAAATATACTTTACAATTTCTCAGACCGATGAATGTATTACTTTTTTTTTACACCTTTATTATTTAAAATTATTCAGTTATTTTCGTTTAATTATTTTTGAAACGAGTCGATAAACAAGTTTTTAATAAAATGTAATTATTGTCACATATATAGATTATCTTATAAAATTATTAGAACATGTTTCTTTTTATGTCTAATATGTTTTTATCGATCTTGCCCGGTTTACTTTTTTTGCAAATTTACAATATGATCGACCTAGATAAAACTTTGAGAACCCCTGCTTCACAGCATGGTTTCGAAATGTCGCCCCATAGAGAGTGCGCCCTTTAGTTTACGCTTAGCAACCCTTATGGTAAATACGGTCCAGAGAAGGGTCGTCCAAAGAAACAGCTGCAACTTACAGCTGCAGCTAGTTCATCCTATCTTCTAAGAAAACAAAAAAACGAATTCATTTCGATTTATCCCCTCTTTTGAATTATCATGGGGATTGGGATATGGTAGGGTTCGATATACTACCATATGTCGAACCTCACGGATATTATAACAAAAAGAAAAGAAAAAAAAAAATACGAACAATGGAAACATTTGAATCCCTTGAGATTTTTGTTGCTTTTAGATCTTCAACTCGATCGTAATCGGTAAAGATATTTAATATGGGGCTAGTTGTAAAAAAGAAATAAAAAAAATAATAATAATCATAGCTTTTCATATTATAAAATATTTTTGAAAAAACCAGATGCGAGCACGTACAATGGTCTTAAAAAATATTCGAACATTACAATGTGAATACTTTCATGTTATTTCGATCTTTTATAGAGCAATCGCTCTGCTTATTAGTTTCTTTTTTCTAACGATAAGTTATTTGTTGTCGTCGATAAAGATATGTTAATTTGTTCGAAAAATTTGAGGTACATCATGTAATGTAAAAATTATTAACACGAGTAATGCCGTATTTTTTGTTTATAAAAAATATTCGGACACTGTTAGTTTTTATTACATGTTCGATATAATTTATTACGATAAAATAATTTTAATGCTTCGCGACTAAATCATTCCGTTTTACAACACGTTTTAATCAGTTTGGCATATCGTTTCTTCTTTTTTCTTTTTATAATATTTTACAGTTATACAGGTCCATTCATTCTCGTATATTTGTTTTAATTTATCTACTGAAGAAATTGGGATTTACTAAATTTTTGTATCTAATTCATACCATAAATTCTCGGTAAGATTAAAGTCCAGCCATTGTGATGGGGGTATGAAGAATTTATGAACCTTTTAGTATAATAAGAAATCTTGCGAAATACGTGCCTAGTGCTTGAGGCTGTTGTTCTGAGATAACACTTCAAAATAAAACTATAAATTATCTTTTAAACGTGTCCAAGTAAAGAGTTTTATTCACTATATATCGGAAATATTCATATATCGATAAATATTATCCAAAATTAGTTTTCTCTACGTATATCTACATGCGAAATAAATAATCTGATGTTACCAATAAATAAGATTAATTCTGTAAAAATTATCGTCTCTGTTGTATTTCGCAAATATTCCTTTTTACTCTTACATTTGCGCGATTTCTTTAAATCTCGAAGAAAACAAGAACAGACATTGTACATATTCATGGTGTAAATATTCTCTGGTTTCTTGTCTGTCTATTTCTCGCATTATTTACTGGTGAAAATAAATAAGAAAATGATACTATAGATAAATTCAAACATTCTATACCTTGTCCTCTTGAGAGTCAGGACTGCTATATCTGTACATATCCGAATAAATACGTTATATTTGTATTGTTATGCATAATATACATGATTGAGAGAAAAAAAAAGGAGACAAAAAAAAAGGAATAGATTTCTTTCGAAATAATTTCGTTTTATTTTCACGAATGATCCTTCAATATATTATTAATTCTTAATAAATTGATCAATATGTTCATTGATTAACATTTTATTCTGGAAATAACAATAGTATGTTCTTACAATGATAAAGTATTGCAACTCTAGGAATATGAGATCACCTTAGGTTTAAATACGATTATACACTTATCGATAGCTTGATTATCTCATTGAGTTATTATTATCAGTTAACATTTCCACTATGAGGATATTTCTAGGACGAAATTTGCGACGAAATTTCCGTAAAATAGTAGCAACAAATTATGAATACTACTACGCTAGATTTTATTTTTTTATTTGTACCATTTTAACGCAGCTCCTCGGGAAATTTAATTTATTTAACAGCGTAAAAAAAAAAAAGTAACGAGATACATGACTAATATTAATAACAATAATTGATATCTACATATCATAAATATGAATATAAATAAAAATATTATATTTTTTATTAATAATTTCATTATTCTATTTGCTAACGAATTATAATAATTATTATTATAACCATTATAATCATTATTATTATTATCGTAAGAACCTTGTATTTTATATAATTCTATAGATTCTATCGCATACACACACACACATACACACACACCATACATACATACATGCATACATACATACATACATATATATATAAGATTACCCCCAACCCGACTGCCATAAGTCCTAAGTCCCACTACAATGACTAAGTCCCTCCTTCTGCTTCGAAACTTACAATTGGTCAGAATCCTTCCCCTACTTTTCGAACCATCCTGTTATAAAGAAGGATCACCGAAGCACAATTCGACTATAAAAACTGCTCTCGACGCTTCAGAATCATTTTCCGATCGTGCAACATCTCTACGACATCTCATAGCTAGTGAGAAACGAACAGAAATCGTTTGATCTATTCAACGAAGAGAAGACTTAAATACGAGAAAGATCCTTTGTTGAAATTTGGACTGAAACTCAACAGCAACTCAGCAGCAAACTCTAAACGAGACTACTCATCGAAACCAAGTCGACCTTTGGTGAGTCGTAATAAATCGAACACGATAAACACGTTTACGATATCACGTAAAAATTTAGTAATTTTCATTTTGTGCTATGATCAGATCGATACAATTGGAATTTATCAGAAAAAAAAAGAATTGTCAACCCAATTAAACGTCCTTCGCGTAATGTATTAGATATCTCTAGAGAAAAACAATATTATTCGTTAAAAGATCTAACAAAACGTAAAATGTTGAATGTTCCGACGTATCAAATATACACGTTATCGTTTGGTCCTTTATACGATGAAAACAAGCTCGTTCTCTAGATTATTTCCTTTTTGAGCCGCTTCATTCTTAAATTTAAATATCGTTTAAACATAAACTTTGATAACATAGATATGGATTTTGATGATGATGGTGATGATAATTTGACATATGAAATAAAATTCGAGCATACGTATACGTAATTAAATCAAATCAGTTTTTACGAAATAAGAGTTACTATGGATTTACGTTAACGTTCGAAAAATTATTAATTACGCAAAAGGAATGAATACATCGTAAATTGAGATGGATTTGATAAAACGTTTAGAAGACATTGCTCTGAATAATTTTTTAACCGAACTAGCAAACACTGTTAATTAGAAAGTCAAAATAAATTTTCTTCGGAAATACTTATAGAACGCTGTAAACACGTCTAGATTATAATTTCGTAGGAATTGAAACGTTGAAAAATAGAAAGTTTATCGAAAGTTGTACGACTCGAGGACATGACTTTGTTCAATGTCATAGAATACAAAATCCAACATCATATACAAATTAACAATTACTTATCCACGAACAAGAAAATTCTTAAGTTTTTTAATCGAGCGCACGATCGACGAATTTTGAGTTTCAAAAAAAAAAAAAAAGAATTCTCCGATAACCGTCGTAAAATTTACAGTATAAATCGATATTGTCGCGCAAAAAAAGAAAAATCGCAAAAGCCGTAAACAAAATTTGAATTTGAATTTGAATTTCTTGATAAAGTAGAAAACAAGTTTTCTTCGATGATCTAAATGCCAACAAGGTTGCCCGACCGAACGAATTGTGAAAATATTTTCTGATATTGCTAGAGTTCATAACAGATTAAACAAAAACGATGCCACTAATAACATCTATACCTACCAAACAATTTTGAACCGATGAAGCAAAGTTATTAATAGAGCAACTATATCTTGTTAAACTTGAGATCGTATTATCAAACGCGATTGTCTCGATTCTGATAAAATAATAGGATTAACGTGTATAACAGCAATAACAATTAAATCATTTATAGAGATCACGATTTTTATTAACAAGGACGATCACGTTTTTCACACTGTTCAAAATTACAAAAAAAAAATTATCGATAAAAAAAAGACAGTATCTCAATATTTTTTTTTTTAATATTTCAGTATTTTATTAAAAAATATTTTTTATTTAGAACGCTAGAATATTGTTTTAAACGATATCGTTTAAATGTTAGTAACAATATAACAGTATCATTCATTTGTGATCTCTCAAAGGGAACGCAGTATAATCATCGCATAAAAAAAATTTTTTTTTACGAACGAAGGAATAGATAACAGCACTCATAATTCAATTGATATCATACAGGTCGAAAAAAAATTCACGATCAGTACTTATAATAGATAGAGGAGAAAATTAGATATTATTACGTTACATGTTATAAAACGTGCATAACTACTAATCGACGTTTTAAAAAATTTTAATAGATTTCACATCTAAAGTATATTCAACGTAACAATAATTATATCGCATCATATCAAATTTTCGATGAAATAAATTTCATGTTCATATTTTATATTTATATCTATTCATATCGTGTGAAATTTCCAATGAAATAAAAAGGGATTATAGACAGGGCATCTTCAATATAGGAATTCCAAAAATGACTAGAAACAAATCCTTCAAAACATTGTCTAAAGAATAGGAAAATATTTAATAAACTTAATATATTATAAGAAATAGATAAAAGAAAAATTTGAAAAGAATCTAGTATTTCTGCATTGATAAAAATATTATAAAAAGTAGGAATAATTCATTGGCCGAGATCTAACCAATTGTTTATAAGGGAAAACGTAAAGTTGATTTACATGATTTAAAAAATAGGAATATATTAATCTCTCGATAATTAATTATAAATAAATTAATAACTTTTCGGATAATTAATTTAAAGAGCAGGAATTTGTTTATAGGGACAAGCGTAACCTTAGGTAATTTAAAGGACAGAGATATACGAGGAAGAAGAAATAATAAAAATACAAACCGCAGGCATCATCAAGCGAAAGAAGAAAAAAAAAAATCGATTCAATAGATTTCACATCTGAAAGATTCTAACATAATAAATCTATCGTATCAGATCTAACGACGAATTGCTTATAGATAAAAGAATTTCCACAGAAAAGTCTTAGTGCGAAAGATATTAAAGAACTTAATATGTAATAGAAAATGTTGAAAAAAATTTGATAGTAATGAATATCTCTGTTTGGACTTACAAAAAAAAAAAAGTAGAGATAATTCATAGGCCAAAGGGTAACAAATTGTTTATGGGGAAAAAGTGTAATTTCAATATTTATAGAAAAATATCAAAAAAAGTTTTGGAGAATAGGAGAATATTTAGTAAACTTGACGGATTATAAAAAATAGTAGGGGAAAAAAAAACTTCGAAGTGAAAATTTTTGTATGAATAGTGGTTATAAAATGTAGAAATATTTCTTCATTAATCAAGATCTAATTACGAATTGCTTATAAACGTATGGAGTACATTCCCGGATAGACAAAGAGTAAAATATATTAGAGAACTTAACGTGTAATAGAACATTTTGAAAAAAAAATTCGATAGTAATAAATATCCTTATCTGGACTTCAAAAAAAGATGTAGAAATACTTTATAGGTCAAAGGGTAACGAATTGTTTATAGGGAAAAAGTGTAATTTCAATATTTATAGAAGAATATCAGCAAATGTTCGGAGAATAGGAGAATATTTAGTAAACTTGACGGATTATAAAAAAAATAATAGGGAAAAAAAAAACTTGGAACAAGTGAAAATTTTTGTATGAATAGTGGTTATAAAATGTAGAAATATTTCTTCATTAATCAAGATCTAATTACGAATTGCTTATAAATGTATGGAGTACATTCCCGGATAGACAAAGAGTAAAATATATTAGAGAACTTAACGTGTAATAGAACATTTTGAAAAAAAAATTCTAAGATAGTAATGAATATCTTTATTTGGACTTTAAAAAAAAAAAAGAAAGTAGAAACACTTTATAGATGGAAGGGTAAGGAATTCTTTATAGAGAAAAGTTGAAATCTCAAATAATTTCAACAATAGAAAAATATCATGCGATTTAAGAGATAATAAAAAATAAAAATAAATAGACTTTACGAAGGAATCGAAGAAAGAAGGGTATTTCACTATATAGCGATATTTAAAAAAAAAAAAAAAAGATATAGAGATACTGGATAGATTAAAATCTAAGAGATTTCTTATCGAAGAGAGCGAAACTTAACATAACTTAAAAAATATATGGTTCATTGGATATTGATAAGTTTCAATCTATCCAGAACAACGATAACTTTATAAAATGTATTACTTTGTATTGTTCCTTTTCAATATCCTATATCAAATATCTATCGTTATCAAGTATCCTCACGGTTTTATACAGCCCTTTATATTTCGGCTCGAATTTCTTAGTTCAATCAAAACTAACACACTTTTTCGATATAACTTCGGTTTTCGATCCTCATCGTAATAAATAAATAAGGTTTTTATCCTATTCTTTTTTTTTTTTGTTTTTATGTACTGGACTAACGAAAAAACATAGAACAAACATTTGGGAAAGAAAAACGACTTGTGAAATTATGAAAGAAAATGATCTCTAATGTTCCATGATCGAAGCAATTTGTAAACGCGAAATAAATTACCAATATACATAAAGATATATGTAATTGAAAGCATCGACGATCTTTTGAAACTTGTGAATAATACTCTATCCGTTCAATTGAAATTTTACTTACTAGTAAATAGAATTTATACAATATTATTCCTGGATTCGTTGCATTAAAAAAAAAAAAAAAAAAAAGGAAAAGGAAGAAAAATAATATATAAGATTACAGCACATCTTAGAGAATTTAGGAATTAGAATCTAGGGGTTCCTGAAGATTTACGTCACGAGATAAGTTATCGAAATATATACGAATTTATATCGCTGTTCGATACGGATTAAGGGAATTTAACTGTATTACAAAATATCAAAAGGGTAATACAAATTTGATAATCAAGGGATCAAATTTCGTTAGAAAGTAAGTTATCGAAATATACAAATGAAGGCTTCAAAATCTTATTATGTAACTCCATCAGATAAATAGACAAAATTTTTACGTGTATATCTATGAAAAAAAGTAATTTTAAATAAATCTATAATTGACTCAGAAATTATATAGCAACAATCATTATTATAGCAACTGTTCCATGATTGATTAAAGTAATTTGTAAATATTACCTGTAACGAGCAAACGCTACTTCAATTTTCTTAAGAAAGTTGATCTAACAATACGTTCTAAACGTTTAGAGATAGATGAAATACTTTAACGAAATTAGCCGATAAATTGGAAAAATTCTAAATGTAAGAACGCAGAGGTAGAGATATCGCAATCGTAAATGGACAATTAAAAAGGTTCTATTTTAGAAATCGAATTGTAAATAGCAACTAGTTTACAATTTAAAGTGCATTACGATTGGTATATGAACTCATCAGAAATTCAATGTGGAGTATGGTGTAACAATGGGGACACGGTACGAGAGGTTATCTATTCCTTCTTTAGTTAGTTTTGTAATGGGACAATGATACCGTTCGTATATACTGCGATATAGTCTACCGCAGATTGCCTAAAACTACATTAACTTAGTCGTTGAAACACGACAGGCGCATTACAAAGTCCAAATGATATTCTAGCGAACTGATAAAGTCCGTCGTATGTGCTAAACGACGATGATATACTTAGAAACTTTAGTTATCGGTGATAGCTGATAGTTAGACCGGTTAGTTAGATCAATACGTTATAATACTTAATACGTCGCAGTGCGTTCGATCGATGCTATATTCTCGATACGGAATACCATTATTATTTAACTATTTTACCGATGCGCCACTCGGTAATCTAGGCACATACGTACGTCGTACGTCATTATCTCGAAACTGGTAGTTATCACCGAACAGGAAAATGGAAAATCATTCCCATCGATGACGTTGCTTTCTATCTAGTTGCCGTATTATTTCCTGTTGATGTCGTTCGTGATGCTGGATAATCGATACGGTTGATAATGTACGGTTGTCGAATCCCATCGGTGTTCTATCCATCTCGGTTTCTATCGGTACAACATATCCCATTTGTTCAAAAGATTCGACAATTAAATCTCTACGTGTGTTTATCTCAAATTACTTACGATTGAAAAGTCCGAACGATCGAAAATATTTTTGAGTACAACGAAAACCTCCGTTCACGTCTCTTTTCGTATTTCTCTTCTTGGTTATCATCGTCGGCTCTTCGTCCATTACGTTAGATCTACGCCAGTAATATTTGATACAGTTCTACGATCTATACAACACGTCGTCCATTGTTACTAAATATCTAGGGATTAATTGTCGTCATTGATGATTAACATCAATCCGCGCCTAGATTATCTCATTAATAATTCATTTTATCGACTCGCGATTACAATATGCTCCTGTTAATCTCCCGTAAGGATGCCCTACGATCAAAGGGATGACTCGATACGTTATCGTCGCAACTACCTTGTCGATCTTCGATTCTCCCTTGATACCATCAATAAGAGAAATTTACAATTAATCTTCCAACGAATATAACGCAGATAACCGTCTCATCGTAGCCTGTTGATTTTTCCAAGCTAAACGCGTCGATCCTATTTCATCGTCGTTATTCTACCTTAGCGTTTACGCATAAGCTTCCTAGATCAATCATAATCTTGATCCGATACAGTTTGACTTGCTCGCATAAATCTACTATACGGAGTTATTATCCTCGATATTCTCCTTCTCCAATAATTTATAGCACATTACGATCTAATAATTTAAAACACGTTACTTTATAATTTCCTACACTTTACCAATTTCTTTATTCGCTCGAATCGCGTAACTGTCCTAACTAGCTCTGCTTTTAATCGATTAATTTATCATTAATGCGCCAATTAATTTACGATTGATTAATTTGTTATTAATGTGCCATCGCTAGAGTGCTTAACGATTAACACTTCTTTTTGTAACTCGGATAGCAAACGATCTACGTTAGTAAGGTTTTTGTATACCTTGAAAGATGTCTCGAATAATCTCGCGGAATTGTGTTTCTTAGTCCCACAACTAATCCATTCGACTTGTTTCCTTATCTAAGCATGTTTGCTTTTGTGCATTTGCTCAGTTTACCTTGGTAAATACTCCGTGTCGCGTTCTATCTCGAATTTCTATTGTATTCTCGTCAAACTAATCGTTGGCCAGAGGAAAGACAATCGCACCATCGTTTTCTTACCACTCCTAAATTCGCTAATTCATAATCCTTCTAAATCGTCTAACGATACAAAATCGTCTAATCGTGGCTGCATATCGAATCGCAATTGATCTATCTTTTTTCCTTTTCTTTTCTTTTCTTTTTTTTAATCGATCTCGAACGTCCAATTATTCGAATCAATCAGATTATATTAATTAATATCAATAAGCTAATATTTCGTTTAATCATTATATCTTACGTTTCTACGTTATTCGCGTAATATTCCTATACGTAATATATAGAGAATACGCAATACTTAGAAAACATACGTACATCGCGTTAGTCATATATATTTATTATCTTTCTTGCTCACCTTCCTTCGACTCCAACGAACTCCACTGTTTTGTGTCTCTCGATATTTCGTCGTCTATCCTTTGTCCTTATTATCGTCAATAAGAATACCGCCGTATTTAACAATGTTCTCTAACCGTTTGACAACATTATCCTTCGCAGAAATGTTGTTTGTGTTTTCTTTCGGGTCGCTTCGTTTACTTCTCTTTGTCCTTGGTGTTCCCAAGAATTCCTGGAAGATTCTTCGTCACACTCCTCGATTCCTCGTAAGAATATTTTTCGATTACGTTCGAAAAATTCTTCTTTTATACCGATCAATTAAAAATACCGACTATGGTAATTCGACTACCATAGTCGTGATCATGCCGTTCCAAAGCACGTCTTGTAATCTATATACGTATATTTACATACAACACATATACATATATATATATATATTTATATTATATACAATAAGCTTCGCAAAATTTTCATCAATGTTTCAAAATCGCATATCTCGAGTTTCTTCAAATTTTCATACGTACCTATAACGCCAAAGAGAATATCTTCTTTCGTTGGATACCTTTTTCTCGTTTCGATATTTCGGATCTTATAATTCGTTAAATCTTTATAAGAAAATTTATTATACTTGCAATATAATAAGAATATATATATATAATAATATATATAATAATATAATATATAATAAGAATATATAATAATATAATAAATTTATCAAGAAATATATATATATATATAACGTTATGAAAGATCAAAGACGTTTACTTCGTGACTGCCTGAACACGACTGATTTCAATTCTACGGATGAGTCATATATTACATTCGAGTGTCGCTAGTCTCGCGTTCTTTGTTGTGCCTGCTTAATACGATTGTATACACATAGCTATTAGAAAAACGTGAAGGACGTAAATAAATTGAAAAAGAGCCAACGTCTTTTCTTTGTACAGAGGGGAGAAATGTTATGTTACGTTCTATCATCCTATAATAATAATAGCAATAATAATTATTAATATTATACGATAAATAATACGATGTATTATTATCATTATTATCATTATTATTATTATTATTTTCATCGCAGTGTCGATGTATTATTTTAATGTAACGAGATTATATGCTGTATATGATCGTACATCGATCACACATACACACACGCAAAAGAACACACATTACCCCACCCCAATCTGTTCTAAGTCCTACTTTAGCTTCCGTAATGAGATCTACAATTGGTCAGAATCTTTCCCCCTCTCCTCCATCCCACCACCACCACCACTCTCCCCCACTCATTTTTTAGAATCGAGCTCTTTTAAAAGAACATTACACAGTAAATAATTTCAAAATCCATTCTTTCCGGCACATAAAAATTGTCTTCCAATCGTCCAACACAACATCGTAAGTAAAATATTTTAATAAATGTAATAAATGATAATAGAATAATTTCGTAAATAAGTCGTTTCTCTTCGGGCTTCGAAAATAGGCTCGATATTCGTTATTGTCGATAATACATATTCGAACGGAAATTTCTGGTTTTTTTGCTCGGTGTAAAGTTTCAAGGATGTTTCAAAGGAGAGCTTGGTTTTATTACATAGGAATTTATTGTTTAGAAATCTATTTTTAGATAATTCTATTAGGAATATTCCTATTTAGGAACTTATTTTTAGAACTTGTTTTTGCTTCATTTTTAATATCTTCTTTGTTTTCTTTTTTCTCTCTCTTTCTCTCTCTCTCTCTCTCTCTCTCTTTTTGTTTTTTTACAATTTAGAGAAAGTATCTTCGTGATTTTCGTGATTTAATTTACCAATTTTTTAATCATCGATTTGTATTTTTTACGGTCATTTTTTATTCCGTCATAATGTTTCTTTTTTCTATACATACTACATACTAATCGTGAAGTCTATACGATGAAACAGTATATTCTACGTTAAAAAAAAAAAGAAAGAAAAAGAAAGAAAAGAAAAGAAGTAGCTTTCTTTTCTTCTTTTCTTCTGAAATACTTTCTTATACACTGACAATCTTTCGATATACGTTTAACGAAATATCTCGCGATATTAAAAAAAAAAAAAAAAAAAAAAAGAAAAGTACGGAAAGATAGAAAACGTTTTAATTTCTCCAAAAAACAAAAAAAAATCGTCGATCGTTCGTAAATTTTTTTATCTATTTATAAAATTATCTATTAATAACGTTCCAACGTTTACATTCGTATCAACTTACATGAACACACACTCACACAACGTATAAAAAAAAAAAGAAATAATAACTTATTGACGTATTCATTATATGTTAATCATATATTTATTATATATATACGTATAGTACATATATAATAAACACATCACACACATATTACATAGATAATCTCAACAATTAAATTTCATCAGTATTTAACAAAACCTTTTTTTATCACCTCTACTTTTTTTTTCATCAAAGCGATCTGATCATTCGACGTTTATTAACAAATTTCAAAATCGTGAAGATACTTCGTTAATTAATTTTTCATTTCTCGTAAAAAAACAAACAACGAAGCAGTTAAAATTGGGTACATTAAAAACGGGGTTGCAATAGTGCCTTGAAAAAGCTTGAGAGAGAGAGAGAAAGAGAGCAACGTTGAAGGAAGGTTGTAGCTTTCAAAGAGGACATCATTGTCATCGATCAATTGCGCACTAAAGGTCAATACAATAGTATCGTTTGTCAGGGACACTTACAAAGCTTCTTTTTAAATGTTCAATACTCTTTTTCTACAATAGCATACTTAGATAGAAAGATGTACGTATACTAGTGATCGAACATATTATTTTCCTTACGAGATCTCGTACAACTCACGAGAGTTTATATAGAGAAAAAAAGAAAAGAGAAAAGACAAAGAACATGGGAAATATCGATGAAAGAAAAATTTGAAGAAGCTTTGGTATTCGTTGTCATAGAATTTTCAACCAACGATTCGATCTGATTTTTTTTGTTTTTTTTTTTTCTGAAGATCATCTATCGACAATGCATAGTTATCGATCAAACAGATTCGGTACCGTTCGTTGAAGTATCTCTTTTTATCGTTAATCCCAAAATTTCGATCCATATTTTACGTCCCTAAAAGTTTACCGATCGTATATACGTTCTACGTATGAACAGACTTTTCGAACATTACGATATATTTTATATTTAGATTTTGGTTACCGCAAGTTAATCTTGTGGCTGGTTCCATTTCGGAGAAATCCCGGAAAGCTTTTCTAAAACCTCGGAAATGTAGTTTTAAATTTCGATTTTCTAAACCGCTGAGTTGGTTACACTGATAGTTGAAGTATTGAATGGTAGAAAAAGGTCAACATCTGAGTTTATACTTCAATGCCTGGACTTGCGTGAGTAAGAAGGAAAGAACTATAGATTCATAATTTTGTTCGGTCTAAATTTTTCGATATGTAAAACACTTCTGTAAGTAACTACAATTTGTATATGGATTACAATACAAAAAAAAGAGAGAGAGAGAGAGAGATTATAATTACGTAAAGTGCGATATAAAAATTTAATAAGATTCTTTCGTGAAAAATTCGAGTAAACAATTCTACGTACAATTTGGAAAGGTAGAACGTCTCTAATTTTTTAATCTGCATTTTTTTTCAGTCTTGTCCCTATCATCATCATCATTATTATTATTATATGACAATATCATCATTATAATCATCAATATCATTATTGTTATAATACTGCGTCTCGTATAAAAAATATATACGTACGTACACAGAACGAACATAATCTCTACTCAGAGACTTGCTCCAAGTCCTAAATCCCACTACTACTCGTCGGGCCACGAGCAACGCGATTTACAATTGGTAAAAATTCTCTCCCTACTACTTCTCCGTTATTCACTTTCCCAAACATATACGAGTTTCTACGAAGAAGAATTCTAGCAGAAAACTTTAAAATCTACTCTGGCCACTTAAATATCATACTTTACAAAATTTCACAAACTCTATACTCGGACCTAGAGAAATAAACAAAAATCGTTTCTTGACGACTAGAAGAAACTTTGGAAGAAATTGTCGTTAAGAAAAATCTTCTTTTTTATTAGCAATCGATATTTTTTAGAATCACCTAATTACATAATTTTTCGAATAATTTCAGATATTCTTTAGATCTTTCTCTAATATCGTACAAATAAATTGTGAAACTTTGTGGGGGGGAAAAAAAATCCGTCGAATTCAAGCTGAGATTGAAATTCGTAAGCAGAGCTCTTAACTGCTATCGGACGCGTCCACAGGTGGCGGATAGTGGAAAGTCTCCTAATTATAGGAGGTAGCTGCATTATTATGCAGTCGCGGACCAAGAGCGGCAATGTACTGGATGCGGTGCGGTGTCCTTGGGTAAGACATTGACAACAAATACCGCTAATGTCCATAGGTACACTGTGACATGGCGAGTCGTGCCGCCATTAAATAAGCACTTACCTATTTCGAACAATTGGAAAGTTATTTCTTTCTACTTCCTCAAAGAGACCGATCATTTTTTCTTTTTTCTTTTTTCTTTTTCTTTTTTTTTTTCTTTCTTTTTGAAATCTTCAAAAAATAAATCGAAGCAGTTTAAATTTCTAAATCTTTTTTCGAGCAAAAAGATATATCTTTTTTCTTGTACTCTACGTACGCTTATACGTTCTATGTTTTCGATCAAATTGGAATAATTTAACGAGAGATTAACCAAGGAAATGTCAATGTAATTAATACAAGCTTTTGAAGATAGTTTCGGAGATTCGGGATATTTGAAAATATGGAAATTGCAAAATGTAAATGTGCTCTGAGAAGGGCTCGTATAATTCATAGAGAGTTCGATTACTGTTCAGAGAGTTTGTCCCATCTGGAGATTAATTTATTCTGATTTTCCGAGCTATTATGCCTTTGCAATGATAAATAAAATACAAGCTCGTGAATATATAGTGTATGTAATACTTGTAAAAAAGAAAAGAAGGAAAAGAAATAAATAAATAAATATATATATATATATATATATTTGTAAAGTAAAAAGTACAACTTCGTATAAAAACATTACATACGCTTATAAAGTGTATGTAAGTAACGTATGTAATGTATTACAAGCACATACATGGAAGTATGTAATTAATGAAAAGTGAAAGTACGAAGTACTAAAGAAAGAAAATTTATTTTCGGATATCGTCTGTCGAATAAGAAAAAAAAAAAAAAAAATCGTCGGAAACTATCCGGAGAAAAAATAAAAAAAGAAATTGAATCAAAATCGGATTCAGTGAATGATTACTTATAAATGAACATACATAACAGACTTATTTTATTAAATGTTAAAGTAATTTAAATTCGAACGAGTTTCATCTGTCGATATCGTAGTAATGGAAAAAAAAAGAAAAAAAAAAGAAAGAAAAGAAAAAAAAATACAAAATCTAAAGAAAAAAGAAAAAAAAATGGTCTTCGTTTGTTTGTTAATTTTATTTTCGGGCGAACGCTCTTCGGTACTGAGCTACCTAGGAAACTTTCGGCTCGAGTTCTCTTGTTAGTTTGGATTTTCAGGATAATGGAATTAAAGGTCTCAACAAGAAGATTTGTGTGACGCTATAGTAATCTCTGTACTATTTTTCAGTACTCTTCCCTTGTTATTAAGTGTTCTCCTTTGGACTCTTTTGGGGAACACTAAGCAAATTTAGCAATGGTATAACACCAGCTTTTTGTAACAAGCAAACGCTCTTCGTACCAAGCTACTCAGAACATTCTCGATTGAAGTTCTCATATTTTGGATTTTGAGGACATTGAATTCAACAAGAGAATTTATATGGAAATACAATATCAATAATCTTTGTAATATTTTTCAGAACTTCTTCTTCTCCCCCTTTTTTTTTAGACTGGGCTTTGTCCAAGCCCGGTTAAATTCGAAATACAAGCACACTTTACTCTTATTTTCTTCTTTCTTTTGAAAGCATCAGCTTATTCTTCTAACCGTGAATTTTGTCTAGTTATAAATTTCTCTTTTCCTTATCCCTTCCTTTCCAAGAAGTAATACCTCTCTTTGAAACTTTTTGGGAACTCCAAGGGAACATGTTTGCAATGGAATATTCTTCCATAACAAAGGGGAGGAAGGTATTGAACCAGAATGATTATCATCTGACGAATTTTATTTAATAAGATCCATGAAGCTTAGTTATATATTCTCTTCTTTCTTTTTTTCTCCTGTTCTTCGAAGGAATTAGATTACTTGAGACTGCTTAAATTTAGTGACAAACGAAATTATATTTTTCTCCTCCTCTCTTCTCTTCTTGTTAAATAAACAGTTTCTTATTTATTTTTCTTTTTGTTTTCTTCCCTTGCAATTTTTTTTAAAGATACATTCTACATATGTCTGAAATTTTCTAGACATTGTAATTTCCTACGCCACGGGGAGATGGTGGATAACCTTGTATTAATAAACCATTATATGATATAAATTCGTACTGACTTGATAACTTGAGCGTTGACTCTTGAATGTTACAGTGGGGGAGTTATTTTTAATTTAAAACATCGTATTACTTCAACGACGTATTCTCCTCCACAAGTAATCAACTTCTATCTTCAAACTGAACTCTATTGAAAGATGTATATATGCTTTTCTAATTAACAATACCTTATATTTATACAAATTTTGAATTGTATCGAAATTTAAAATACAAGGAGAGTTATATAATCACTACTAAGGAAATAAAGAAATATTAAACAATTGCTTCTGCAAATGTAACTTTTTTTTCTTATGATATACATTACTCTTATACTGAATTTTTTATGGACTAAAACACCATACCCATCCCTAAAAACAACTATACCTCTCTCTTATAAATATATATATTTATCTTTTTTTAAATCACATATCCCACGAGTCATAACTCTATCCCCTCCCTCCCCTCTTTCTATTTCATTTACTAATCCACTAAGAATTATCCTGACGCGAAAGAATATATAATTCAATCAAGTTCACCAATATGAAATTTGAAGAAATGAGGAGGGAGGGAGATATGAACAGACATGTGAAATTTAGATTTAGAGAAGTAAAGGGGGAAACAAGGGTTGGCTTTGCAACGTCCACCCGAAATCAACCCCCCTGAACAACTACTACAATCAAGGATATAGATGATAACAACTCATTTTTCGATCTTAACTAAGAAAGAGGAGATGACGAAGGGAGGATTAAAGAGAAGTGGGGCTTTGACTTTGAAGTTAAGGGGGAAGGGGATGGAAGAGTAATGGGTTTTGAGAAATGGAGCCTGACAAAGCTTACCTCGGCCGGGATTCGAACCCGGGACCTTTCGCTTGCCGAAACAAACGCTCTAACATCGAGCTACGAAGACCTACATTTGATTCTATATATAAATGTGGTTATAAACAAGACAATTTTTAATACAGATATTAAATTTTATGTAATTATATTCGGAAAATAACTTCTGCTGTTATTCTGATTAATAATTCCATTTAATGTACTATTAAAAAGAATAAATTTTTAAATTACGTTAAATCAATGTGTGTTATTTGATCGGTATATAATTTTCAATACGAATCCTTGCCCGCCATTTGCGAAGAGTTACGAAAAAACCCGAGTATTTCCGAAGATATCGTAAAGATGCGCGAAAGCAAGTAGCAACGCACAGTAGTCAATTTGTATATATATTTAATCATTGTATATAGTCGCATATAGTCATTGTACGTTTTTTAATTTTTTAATCGAAAGCGTTAGGAACGTACGCAAAAGTTTTCTTTCTCGTAAAATATAATTCTAACGTAAAAAAAAAAAAAGAAAAAAGAAAAAAAATAATATAAATGAAACAAGTATTATAGAAACAATGTTTCGTTTAACTTAAAGAATCTTCGAAATAAAACGCTGTCGATTGAAATAACATGGAAAGACTAAAACGTATCGTTGTTCGTTATAAAATTTTACATGTAGTTTATATATCTGTAATGTTTATTGAATTTGCTATCAATGAGCTTAGCACAATTAACCAACGTAAAGTACTCAAACGTTACTGACCCGAGTTCAAGCACCCACTCTTGTCGTACATATATATTCTTTTATTTGTATATTTAAAATCTCAACTAGAAATTGTAGGCAAATTTCACGAGAATATATTTCAATAGCTTGAAAAGTGCACGCTCCAAAAACGAGTAACGTAACACGTTTCTGCAATTAGTATTACAATTAATTCTTTGTTATAAAAGATTTCATTCTAATTTCTTATTATGTAATAATTTTTCTCTAGCACGAATTTTATACATATATATATATATATATATATATATATAATTTTGCATAAAATGTCATATTTATTAATATTGTTTTACGATTAAGTATTCACCAAGCCTTGGTTTTATAATGGTTACGTCAACACAATTCTTAATTAAATTTTAATGAACAAAATCTCATTTCAAAAATGAACGTTTAAACGAAGGAGTCTGCTTTTTCAAATTTTGAAAGAATCTTCTTTTTTTTTTTATGTATGAGCTATTCTCTAACAAGGAAAAAACAAAAACAAAACAAAAAAGAAGAAAAGAAAAAAGAAACAATATTTTTTTACACGATCTTTTTCGCGAAAAATGAAGCTTTTTCGAAAAATTCGGAAAACTCGATTTCTCATTGAAACCTTCATCTTTAAAATATAACGATGTTCATAAAAATGTATGAAGAATTACGCTTGGATTCATTTTTGGCGAAAACTGCTGTTTTCGACAGTTTTCGTGATAAATAAGTTTCGTACAATGGCGCCTTTGAAATTTGTGGTAAGAGAGACGAATCTACTAGCACTACTACAGATTTTCCTTACACGTTTCATCAGTGTGTATTTTTTCTCTATTATATTTATTATATTTATTACTATTACTACTTTATTACTATTATTACTATAATAACAATAATAATAATAATATATAATGTAATGATATAACGATAGGAATAATAAGAAAATGGAAAAGTAGAAAAAAAAATTATACATTTATATACATCCTACATTTAATATATGTGTCTGTGTGTGTGTACTTATTTATTTATTTATTCATAATAATAAAAGAAAAAATGAATATATCTTTAAAAAAGAGAAATATCTTCTAAAATTAAGAAATAAATTTATCGAACGTCGTCGATCATATTTCTTTATTAGATATATCATTATCTTTTTATGAATTATATATATATTTTTTTTTATTAGATATATTATTATCTCTTTACGAGTTACAAATGAATCGGATATTTACATAAATTTCTATGATCATGCAACTCGTTCATGGATGTTTTCGTTTTATCGCACGTTAGCTTTAACGTCCAGACAATTCTCACAATCTGATTAGCTATTCGTAAGAACCGTAGCAATAGAATTTCAACACGTTGAATATTTCAACCGGTTACTGTTACTTTTACGACTACTTTTACAGAGTCTGAATCGAGCTAAGCGATTGGAAACTTTATTGTTACTGTTACGAAAACTTCCTGCTATTAGAATAATACTAATTAGCTACTTTTCTTTTGTTTTTGTTTCTTACCTCCTACTATCGTATCTACTTGTTTTTCGTCTTATTATAATAATTATCAGCTGGTAATATTTGCTTTTCTTCTTATTCCATTTTTTCTTATACCATCGATGCCATTTTCGCTCTTATCGATTCTCACAATTTTCTATCGATTTTTTTTTAATATTATTAATTATTAATTAATTTCTTAATTAGTTTTAATTATGAAATCGTTACACAAAAGAATGAGAATTCGCTGATTAGTCTTCAACGTGTTTTTGATGTTATTGAAAAAAAAAAAAGAATGGCCATGGTTGACTTTTCTGTTATAATTACTATTTTTTAGTTTTTTTCCTTTTTTTTTTTAATTTCTACTATTATAATATAAAATATAGGTAATGTAGGTAATATTTAACTTTAGCTTTAATTTTAGTTGGCTTTAAACCCGCTATGTAATGACCGCGTGTACCTCGGAGTTTGTTATTTTTGAAAATATGTAAAAGATAAAAGAAATATTTATGATTTAACGTTTATAAGCATTACAAAAATAAAACTACTTAAATAAAATATATATATATATACACATATATACACATTTCTTTAATTGAAAGCATTATAAAAAAACATAGAAATTTTTCTTTTGGTGAAACATAATTTCAACATAAAAAAGAAATATGAGTGCGACAAAGAGGCAATGTTGTCTTTGACGTAGAAAGTCTTTGAAATAAAACGTTGTCAACAAAAAAAAAAAGAAAAAATAAATAAAAGAAAAAGAAAAGAAGAAAATGTAAAAAGAAAACAAGGAGAGAGAGAGAGAGAGAGAGAGAGAGAGAGAGAGAGAGAGAGAGAGAGAGAGAGAGAGAGAGAGAGATAAACGTATCGTTGTTGATTACAAACTTTTACACATAGTTTATATAACCGTAATATTTATTTAGTTTGTTATTAATGAGTTTAGCGTAGTAGGAAACGTAAAGAGCTCGCACGCTACTGGCTCGAGTTGAAGTACTGCTCTTGTTGCAAATATTTTGCATTCTTTTTTTTTTTTTTTTTTTTTTTTTAATATCTTTCTCTTCTTTTTTTTCTTTTTTTTAACTCGAACGTTTGAAAAAAAAAAAATGTATACTGCACATGGAAGGCAAATTTAACGTAAATAAATTTATCAATCGTTTCAATAGCTCGCTTCAAAAGCATTAAGTTATTGCAATTGATATAAGAACAAATTTGTTATTAGAAAAAAATTTCAATATGATTCCCCTTTGTGATATAATTTTTTTCCTACGAGAAGTTAAGAAATATTGTCGAACAATTTTTTACGATCCATGATTAATTAAGAGCAAATTAAAAAAAGATTTAAAAATAAAAGTGCGTTGCTTGAATCCTGGGCAAAATGACGAGGTGTTTATCTTTTCTTTTTATTTTTTTTATATATATAAATAAATTTTTATTAACAATAATGATCGGATCCATCGACTCGAAATTAAACAAACTATCTATTCGTAAAACTTCAAAACCGATTTTCTCGTAAAACTAAAACCTCTTGACGAATGAAATGTTGCCTTTCGTTAGTCTCTCGTGTACTAAGGGCAAATCTCTCTAAAAGGTACATCAAAATCCGTTTGTGACGGGCTCGATGATTTTCAATTAGATAAACTACATGAGATTCTTTTGCATGATCGCCCGAAAGCGTAAAAAAAAACTATATAATGTATTTTACGATATAAATAAAGATAATACCTTATTCATTAACCGAAATGAACTAATTAATTCGCAATATACAACACGATTTATTGAAAATACGAAATTCTCTTATTTTTTCTACCTGTCCAGATAATTTATCACAGAATTATGGGATCGTAAATATCTAAAATATTTTCGAGCAATTCCAAATTTAATTCGAAAAATTTCACGTAATTAAAGCTAGTCGCGTTGCATACATATTTTTCTACGATTATACCAAGTATCGTGATTTTCCTCGTGAAAGGATCTTTTTTCTTTCTTTTTTTTTCTCATTTTTCTTTCTTTTTTTTTTTTTTTTTTTTTATTCTATCGAAAATAAAAATAGATATTTCCCTAACAACTAATTTTAATAAACTAAAAAGAAAGACAGTATTGATGTTAAGAAAGAGAAAGAAATAGTCGATTCAAATTAAAAAAAAAAGGATTAGAAGCACGAAGAACATCTTTTCTTTTATAGCTTCGTTTGTAACAAATATAATATTACACTTGGTATTAACAAAAAAAAATATATATCATTGTTTCTTATTGTTATGTTATTCTTTATATTATTGTTCACAAAGAGATATGATTAGAAGTGTGATGTTTTAAAATTTGACCACCCTATAGAGAACGCATAATGCACCTTATATTAAATACGCTCCTGAATCCATGGGCTATCCAACGAGACAGCTGCAGCTTACAGTTAGCAAGTCTTTCCTATATTTTACGTAAAAACGACGAACTCATTTAGATTTAAACCTCTTTCGGATTATGGCGGACGAAAGAGAAAAGTAAAGCAAAGCAAAGAAAAGAAAAGAAAAGAAAAGAAAAAATATATATGTATAAAAGAAAACAAAAGGAAAAAAAAGAAAGAAAAGAAAAGAAAAGAAAAGAAAAGAAAAGAAAGAAAAGGAAAGGAGAAAAATACGAACAATAGCGTCGTACCGTGATCACTTGGGGATCCTATTACGCTTTGAGACTTTCAACTCGAATGAGATAAAGAGAAAATTAAAGAAAGAATTAGAAAATGTGTCTAGTAATAAAATTACTTCGTTCTCATTATGTAAAACTGTTTTTCGTTCTCGTAAAACTAAATTCTTTAGATTCGTATATATAAAAATATACGTACATACATATATGTATATATAAATATCATTCAGTAAATTATTATATATATATATATTATTAAAATATTAATATTATTTAATGTATGTATGACAAATAAAAGAGAAAATAACTGTCGGAAAACATAAAATTGATAATAGAAGACAACAATTTAATAAAAATAATACTCGATTTTATAGATTTCTCACAAACGTTTTCTTTCACTTGTATAATTTCTCTCTCTTTCTTTCTCTCTCGAAACAAACAAACACACACAAACACACAAACAAACAAACAAACGAACGAACGAACGAACGAACATACAAACAAACAAACAAACAAACACGCAAACATAGTCAAGTCGTATCACGTGGTATACGTTAACGTTTGTTTTCTTTCCCCCATCTATTTCTCGCATTATTTACTAACGAAAATAAACAAAAGAAAATGGGACTATTCGTTAATATAAACATTCTCTATACCATACTCTTGAGGGATCCTTTGTCCTACGTGTACATATTCAAATAAACACGTTACCTTTGTACACATTCGCAGATTTTATCGCGTTATTCTTCTTATAAGCTGTAAGGACGAATGCTAGCTATTTACAACACACACACACACACAGATAGATAGATAGATAGATAGATAGATATAAATATAAATATACATATGTATGACAATACATATGTATAGACATGCACGTATGGTAGATATATATATATGTAAATATACAATATTTCAACCTTGACTAACTGCTAGTTCGTGGCTCTTATAAGTAAAGAAAAAATTCACGCGTTTCTCCTCAACCTTTATATTCGCTTATAAATATTACGAATTAAAAAAACATGTACAATAAAAATAAAAAAATAAACAGATGTTAAAAACAGAAAAATAAAAAAGGAATAAAAAAAAATAGAAAAAAAAGGATAATATATTCCATTAAATCGTTAAGAGACGTCGTCTTGTAAATAGAAAAAAAAAGTAAAAAGAAAAAAAAAACAAGAAACAAAGAAAAAAAGGAAAAAGCAAATCGAAATTGATCGATGTTTCGAAGGATTACGATAAAAAAATTCTGAAAAAAAAAAGAAATTAACAAAATATTCTTTATCGTTCTTGAAATAAGAATATATATATATATAACGGAATAGCATTATAACATTCTTTCTTATTCACAAATGATCAGTTCGCATTGGCTTATTGGCAACTAGCCACTTTAAGGACGTATTCTAAAAAGGGGAAAGGATAAAAAGTGAGATGATGAATGTATCGAGCATACATCCTAACGTTGCAAAATTCATATCGTCGTAAGTTCGCGGTTCTCTACGACGTGAACTCAAAGCTTCACAACGAGGGTGGTAAGAGAGGGTAGGTGGTGGAAAGGGATGGAACGGGGCACGGTGAGACGAAGAGGATTGGTGGTTGCTTCAGATGGGGTTGGCTGGATACCTACCCTCACGAAAGGGTGTAAAACATTATTCCCCGCATTACACTTCACGAGCTGCAAGCGTAGCTACGGTAAATTATTCTATATCCTTCTTTTTTTCACCCTTTTTATTCTCTCCTATTCTTTCTTCTTCTTCTTCTTCTTTCTTCTTCTTTCTTCTTTCTTCTTCTACCTTCTTTTTCTTATTTTTATTCTTCTATCATAGCTACAGCATCGAAGAGCCTCCGGGCAAAGAAACGCGGAAGGAATCGTTCCTCAAGAAGATATATATATATCTCTGTATATATATATGTATGTATGTATGTATGTACGTATATACGTAGTACGTACATAGGGTGTCCCAAAGTTTTTTTTATTTCTTTTTTTTTTTCGTTCGTTCCAATTCGAAAAAATTCTCGAACAACGTTAGAAACTATTTCACGAATTTTTTTGTCCTGGCTCTGCCCTTCTTCCTCCCCTCCAATCCTCTTCGTTTCTTTCTTTCTTTCTTTTTTTTTCTTTCTTTCTTTCTTTTTCTTTTTCTTCTTTTTTCTCCTCTCGCGCTCGAACGATCTCGAAATTTAGAAATCTCGTTGATTCTCGAAACGAATTCTCGTACGCGTTCCCGTGAATTTCAATTTGTACGGAGTATATGATATATTTCTTATTTATTTTCATTCCCGTAAGAATTTAAATATCAGTCCTCGGAAATTCTTCTCTTCGAACTTTCAATTTGTCGTTCGATGAACAATAAATTTGAACAACGGAGAAAAGATTGATGTCACTATATTCACGTAATCTTATAATTTATATAATAAAAAATGCATTGGAATCGTATGGTATGAGAAAACTTGTGAGATTATTTTCGAAGAGATTTACGAAATTATTGTATTATTATTATTATTATTATTAATAAAATTATATTTCATTATTATTAAACGCGACACCCTGTATATTTTCGATAACGTATCACGAAAAAGTATTCGCGAGTACAAAGGATCATGATCGTGAGAATATTTCGCTCCGTTAAAGTGGTAAATCGTGGAAGACGTTCTTTATAATAGCAAAATACGAAATGAAACTAAATGAAATTTCTTCATGTAAATGAAACTTGTAATTTCTTTATAACTCTTTCAAATTGTAATTTAAATATTCCAGTTTAACGAGAACGTTAATAGCATTATATTATCCAACGGTATATCGAACTGTTCTTCTTAAAGAGTGCAATGTTTAATGCAATGTAAAGAAGAAGTGAATAGAGCGTTCTCAATATTTCGTATAATCTTCCACGTAAGGGATCTTTCTCAACCCTTTTCTGTGTGTGTGTGTGTTTATATACCCACTCCTAAAACGATACGACAGATGGTTCGACGTTGTACGGCTGCATCGGTTATTAATTTAACAAGACTCCGTTTCATGTTTCTTAGACGTCACAATTAACTGGAAACTGCTGTATATACATAACGATATATAAACGATATATAAATGAATCCATACGAGATTGTTAGTGATAAGAAACGTTTATAAATTCTTCTGAATTTTTCTTAATATCGATATCAAATAAAAAACAAGATCACCGATCAAGCAAAAACAGTTGTGCACGAATGAACATACGTACGAAATTATTTGGTAATGATAAGTGGAACGTTTGTAAATTTTTTGATTAAAATCTTCTGATCTCGATTAAAAAAAAAAAAAAAATTATCATTGATTAAACGAAAGTGATCGTATATGAATGAATTAATATGATATTATTGACAATAATCGGGAAAACGTTTATATATCTGTAAATTTTGTGATCTTGATAATAAAAATCATTGATTAAATCGTAACTGATGTATATAAACGAATTCATACGAAATTATTCGTACGAATAAACAAAAAATAAAAAAAAAAAGAGGGAAGAGAATAAAAAGAAAAACGTTTATTAAATCTTCGAATTTTCTGATCTTGATAAAAAAAATGAGAACAGCCGTATATAAATGAATTATTACAAACATTAGTAATAACCGAAAAGAGGATATTTATTAACTCGTGAATTTTTTGATAAAAAAAAAAAGAAAAAAAAAAGATAGACTCACGATTAAATGGAAAAAGAAAAAAGAAAGAAAAAAGAAAGAAAAAGAAAAAGAAAATAAAAAGAAAAGATAATATCATGTTTTCATTTTGAAACATGTATGCATCAAGTTTAAAAATTGAATTTAGAGAGATACTTTCATTACAACATGAACCTCTTTGGTCAATGGAATCCCATATTCGATTCTTAAAGACTTTCTCTTTCTCTTTCTCTTTCTCTCTCCTCTCTCCCTATTAATCGAGCAAAATCAAAAGAAAAGAAGCGCTAGCTAAAGAATAAAAAGGAAATTGTCATTCTTTTGGTCGGTCACGATCAAAGATACCCTTTCTCACTGCGTTCACACATTCTTGCATTCATACATACATTTATACATACGTACATATATACATACATACATATATAGATACAAAACATACAGAGACAGATAGATATATAGATAGACAAAAATGTTGAGACAAGAGTAGGTGTTTGAAATCGCAAAATGTCGGGTCGAAGTTAGTTGAATTTGAGTCGAAAATTATTGATCGACTGGCTCCTTTACCGTGCTCGTAAATCAGATGAAAGAAAAGTATTATAGTATAGTACAGGGATAGGATCATTTTTTTTATCCCCCTCCTCTCATAAAATGTCTTTCCTTACAATCTAGAACATATTCCCCGTTTCACAGACTGATTGAATCAAGCTGACAACGTAAGAGACGACGGCTTTCTACTTTGCCCCCGAGAAAGATGGTAAGGTCGATATTAATATGACATTGCTTTTGGTGCCAAGCATCTTGGGAATACCTGCCTCGACGAAATTACTTTGGAGTTATGAATATAATCAAACGTACCATTTCTCTCTCTCTCTCTCTGTCTCTGTTTGTCTCTGTCTCTTTCTCTCTTCTTCTCTTTCTCCTTTCTCTATCTCTCTTTCTTCCTCTTCATCTAATTTATTTATATGCATATATTATATATATATTATAATATACAATCTATTTAAATATATTATAATTATGTATGTATATAATTATATAGATTACATATATATTATAATTATATATATGTCTTGTTACTATCGATTTCTGTTTATGCATATACGTATTAGTATTATCAATAACATACTTCACAAACTGTACAACGAAACTATCATTTATAGACAAGATTATAAATAACTAATATTATAGAATTTTCGTATGTATGTATCCCATGATATCTAACTGATCCTAATACATAAATATCGGTTAAAAAGATAGATACGATATAGAAATATATATATATATATATATAGGTGTTCTGGGAAATGTTCATGAAATATAGAATATGGCAAATTTATGAGAAATCGATCGTGAAAACAGAGACATACAACAGAGAAAGAGAGAAGAAGAAAAGGAACAAAAAAAGGAAGAAAAAAATAAAAGAAAATGGCTAGCCGGCTTATCGTATTATCTCGGACGGTAGCAGGTGTATCCCACGAATTTCCGTTTACAATTGGTTTATTTCCGAGTTATTCGTGTACACATAAACCCATCGAATGGATACTCATACATACATATGTACATATATATATATATATTTATATATATATACATACACGGATTAACTTGTCGAAATTAGATGATCTTTATAGTATGCACTGTAACCGAAAATATAAGCGACGTGCGAACGCATAATATGCAAACAACGCGTGTGTCAGCGGTTTGTCGCTTAAATAGACGATATCCCATGCATAGTTTATCAATACTGGAGATCAACCAGTATCGTTCGTTAACGTAAATAAATCATTGAGAATATTAACTAAACGTTTATATTACTCCGTAACACTCCCATTAATTTTGCTATAAATCTTCTATAGAATTTATACGTCTTTTACGTCTCTTTTAATTCTTTTCCATCTTTATTTCATATCACTTTTATTATCGTTTCTTCTTTTCTAAATTCGTAGAGACAATATTTATCAAAACTACAAATTATTAAAAATCGCATAATATCCGATATTATTCTAAATGAAAAATATATAGAATATAGAATCAAATATTATTTCTTTTAGAATAATTTCGACTTTCAAATCGCGATAAGTTTACAAAGATTTATAGTTTTACTATTTTGAAAGGAAAAAAAAAAAGGGAGAAAGAAATACATGAAAATTAACGTCGAAAAAGAGATGATCGATTTTTCAGATCACCTTTGCTAGTAGTCTCGAACGCATCACGTATTTAAAATTTTCTACGTCCCTTTTTCTTCCTCTTTTTTTTTTTTAAGTTTTTATTTATTCATTTTATAACGCGTTCGAATAGAAACCGATGAATCGCGTTTGTTCAAAACTTTGACAGGAAATAACAATGAAAATAAATTGGTCTATGTAAAAATAAGCAAGAAGGAAACGAATAAAACGAAGTAATTATGCGAATATATTCCATTGTAAACAACATTCGTTTCGTTTTGTAGTTTTGTTTTATTTTGTTACGTTACGTTCGAATTGTTTTTCGATTGTTCGTATTTTAGAATCATAAAACCTTTAATTCTATCGACGTGACGATTGTCACGCATTATGGAGTTTTACATAATGGCTATACTCGTTTCCCTTTTATGCATTAGTCACGATCGCCTCTGCGTGCCGTATTTTTTTTCCCTCCCTCCCTCTCCCCTTTTTCTTTTCTTCTTTTGTGGACGCGTCTATCAGAAAAAAAGAACACAAATAAAAATGTTTTCCGCACTTTCGCATCAATCTAAAATTAGCAATGAATGTCGTATTAAAATAAACGTATTAAAGTTCGTTCAAACGTTTCTTTTTCGTCTTTTTTGTCTTTTTTTTTTCTCTCTCTTGGAATAGATAGAAAGACCGTCGTTAAAGTTCGACGACAAATATCGAGAGAAATTAAACGTCGAACCGTATGAAAATAAATTTGTTAAGAAATAACAAAATTGGAACCGGCCATTTCCCGTATCGTATGCTATCGTAGATAAAACTTCGTCAAATTCAGAGGAGTCAATTTTTCGACGGGATCGACGAGAAACGTAGTAATTTATAAAGAACTTGAAAATAAATTGAAATGAAAAAATTCAATTTCCATCGGAAGTTAGAAAACGCTTTGCGCAATGGTGATTGTATAAGGTTCGTACGATGGTCGTAGTTAAAAAGAGAATCCCAGAAAAAAATAGAGAAAGACAGATAGAAAAAAAATTGTGTGCGTGTCTATCTGTGTGTCTTGGAGAGAGAAATAGAAAGAGAAAGAGAAAGAGAGAATATATAGAAGAGTATGTAAGCAAAAGAGAGAAAGAGAATGTGCGTGTATGCGTGTGCATATGAAAGAGAGAGAGAGAGAGAGAGAGTTTGAGAAAAAGTATGAGACAGTACATGTGTGTGTGAGAGACAGAGACAGAGAAAAAGAAAGAGAGACAGCAAAAACATACAGAGAGAGAAAGAGAGTGTGTGTGTAAAATAGAGAAAGAGAGAGAGAGAAAAACATAAAAGAGAGAAAGAAATAAAGGGGAACCGAAAACAGGCGTGAATCGTCGGTACGAAATTCCAGCATGCTTCAACGCGCATCGCTCGTGCTTGAATCAACCTTTAAAGAACTCGTTCGGGCAGGAGGGTAACTTTCCCCCGTTCATTTCGTTTCTCCGCGCTCCCCCTTTCGTTTTGCTTCATTTACCTAAATGGGAACGGCCCCCGGCGGCACCTACCGAGGGCAAATTAATTAAAACGTATCTCGTCGATGGTACCCTCCGTAAGATCTCACAAACACCCTTGACATAAATCCGATCTACATATATCGCGTCCTCCTTCATAATTCATCCCCTTACTTCCACTAATTTCTCGACTAATACCCGACAATTCATCTCGGTACGTCTCAACGTTCGATTAAATAAATATTACGCCATTTCATAATTTGTATCAATACACGGTTAATATTTTATTAGTAACTACGTAAGTTTCTTTTCGTTTGTTTGTTTGTCTGTCTGTTTCTGTCTGTCTCTCTCTCTCTCTTTCTTTTTTTCTATCTCTATTTCTATCTGTCCGTCTCTGTCCATTCATCTTATCTTCCCGCGCGATATTTGAAAAGACAGAAATATTTTTTATACGTCGTATTATACATATATATATATATATTCTTTTTTACGCCAATTTATATTACGTCATTTAGTATTTCGTATTAATTTTTTATCATTTATTTACGCAGATACGCGTGACTTTTTTCTACGATATATGAAAAGATTTCATTTCGAATTTGAAAAACTTGCGCGTCGTTAACATCTCCGCAAATTTTTTTTTTTGTTTTCTATTATTGTTCATTGCACCGTGGGATTATTTGATAAAAAAATTTTGTACATTATGTCGAAGAAATGTACGTGTTATTCTATTATCGCACATTTATTAAACCAATAAAAAAAGAGAGAGAGAGAGAGAGAGAGAGAGAGAGAAAAGAGAGAACCAATAAACACACACATCTTTCGTAAAAATATTTGTTCTATGTGACCTCATTCTTTCTTTTGTTTTCTTTTTCTTTCCCGTCGTTTCTTTTCTTTTCTTCCTTTTTTTCTTTAAAGAAGAATCTCAATTAATTATTCTCTCATCCTCTTTCTCGTCTTATCCTTTTTATTTTAACGAAGAATGCCAATTAATTATTCTCAAGCCGTCTCATCTACGTCGGTCTCGCGTTTATTTCATTTAATTCAATTCATTCGACGTTGTTACGTAGCGTACCTTTTACGTTCCGCGATAATTGCACTTCTTCGAAGGCGATGAGTATCGATGGAAGAAAGTATATCGTTAAAAGGAATATAAGTAAATATATTTCAATATTCTATTATATTGAATAGACGATAAGCTCATCGATATAATCGATCGAACGTTCTAAAAGATAATTAACAAAAATCTTGTTATTAACGAGATCACAAAATTCGTTCGTCAAAGATACAAAAAAAAAAAAAACAAAAACAAATAAATAGTAATGAAAGGAATAAATTAGCTTTACTACGTGACTATGTCCATCGATATTAATTTAATTACAAGAATGACGACGAAAACGAAACAAATCTAATATTTTATTATCTCGACAGAAGCGATCGCATTTATTAATCGTATTAACAAATTATTTAAACTCTATCTCTATCTCTTTGACCCTTTTTTTTTTAACGTCTAAACAGAAATTTATCGAAGAATTAAAATCATAAAATTTCTCGTAAATAAGCGTTCTCGTTCTCGAGAAAAAAAATTAACAAGAAAAAAAGAGAGAGAGAGAGAGAGAGAGAGAGAGAGAGAGAGAGAGAGAGAGAGAGAGAGAGAGAGAGAAAGAAATGATAGGAAATAAAAAAAAAATGATAACACAGCACACACATACAGACACACACGCATACCACATCGTTCTCCAAGAAACAATAAATTTTATCGTCATTATATTATATCTATGTAGTAGACGAATACATATAGTTCGTTTCGTTGTTTCACTTTTATTGTTACGACCTCTGATACTTAATTCAACCCAAAGGATATCTTAGGTGGGTTCAAAGGGGAACAGAAAGGTGAATGAACGTGGACGAAAAAGCTTCCAAACACACTCGGAGGAATATCCATTTCCACCCTTGTAAAGGGGTGGAATATAAGATAACATTCTTCTTCTTCTTCTTTTTATTTTTTTTCTGTTTTCTCTCTCTCTCTCTTTCTCTCTCCCTCTCTTTTTTTTCTCTCCACTATCCTATCAGCAGCACATCGTCGGCCCTCCTCTTCGCCTACTTTTATATCTTGCGAAAGATGAGGACGCGAAAGCTCTCGACTACGTAATACGATTCTTGCCTATGCCGCAAGAAGAAAATTTCATTTCACACGAGTTGGATGTAGCTACGCGATAATGTCCTCGTTCCTCATAGTTCATGCGACACGTTTATATACAATGTCATATTCCCGTTTGTACCATTAAGACAAGAAGAAAGAGAAAAAAGAAAAAGAAAGGAAAAGGAGAAGAAGAATGAACATGAAAAAGAGAAGAGAGAAGGAAACTTGGATATAACAAAAAAAAATATAGTTGCATTTAATCGTAATCGTTCTAGTGAACAAGGATATAAAAAAAAAGTCGAATCGAAGTTGTATCGTCAGTTTTAATTTTGCTTTGACATTTTCTACTTTTCGTTCATTATTTTTTTTTTTTCGTCACGTTTATCATCTCTTCTTTCGGTTATTTTGTTCTTTTCTTTTTTTCTTTTTTTTTTTTTCTTACGAAAAAGAAATACCTGGTAAACGTCATCGTTCGTTTATGAAAAAGAAGTCTTCTTCGCAAAGAATTTTATAAATTTTTTTTTTTTGTAATTTGGTAATAACGCAACGTACGGTTATTCGTACCCGTTCGTTTTACTTTTTATTTATTTATTTATTTATTTATTTATTTATTTCATTTCTTTTCTCATCCCTTTATAATACTATCTCTCTTGCGTTTAAATTATTACATTTGTTTTTCTTCAAGTTTCGTATGAATTCTCTTCGGGAGATATAATAAAAGAAAAACAAGTGCGTGCAATCGTCAAGGACAACAAATGATCGAAATAATGAAATAAACGAATAAATTGTACGAATTCATTTGAATAAATAATATTAATAATATTGATAATATTAATAAATCTTAATACGATTGTTTGCAAGATTTACTCGAATTAATATAATACGTGCATTAACGCAAATTTATATTCCATTTGTAATGTCGAGAACGAAAAGCATCAGATAAAGTCTCATATTCGATTGATTCGATAAATATTTCTTTATTCCGGTATTGTGTAACGAATGCATGTAGCTTACCGCAGTGGACCACCACCACACCACGTCGAATGGTGTCTCAAAGCCAAAAGAGACTTTGCTACCTTCTTGAATAATACATAAATGCCCGACCTTTAAAATCTTTCGCTTTTAAGCAACGAGGTTGTTTTTCCTCTTGCTTTTTCTTCCTTTTCATCTTTTTTTTTTTTTCTTTCTTTCCCCCGAAAAAATTTATTCCGTGGCGAAGGAATAAAAGCCAAAAAAAGAAAAAAGAAAAAAAGAAATTAAAAGCAAGAATTTAGAAAGCAAGAAAAGATAAAAAAAAAATAGAAATAAATCTGGGAACGATTTATTAGAATTTAATATTTCCTTTCTCGATAATAATTCGCTTTAAAATATTTCGCAAGGAGTGATTTGTTAATTCAATACATTAATAATCATCCTTTTTCGAACACTCTTGATTGCGATGATTCAAGCGTAATGTCATAGTCGCTATCGTCGTCGTCGTCGTCGTCGTCGTCGTCATTGTGAAAACACCGAGATCGAGAATCGAATCTCAGTTTACGTTTCGAATCACAATCTCTTCTGATTGTCAATACAAGGCTGATTATCAATGTATCTATATATATATATTCTTATCCCTACACTATCCCTCCCTCACTATCTGATTACAATGGACGATGAAATATGTTTTTCCTATCTTTTTTTTTCTTCTTCTTTTTACGTTTATTTATAATAAAATAACATACGGACATACGATGCATAAATGTATTTACGCATATACGTAAATCGTGTATCTACTAATTAATATTTTTCCCACCGTGTGTATTAAATTTTGCAACAAGTTGTACACTGTAACGCAAAGCTATATTTTCGATCAAAAAAGTTAGATGAACGGATACTATCGATTTTTGATTTTTTAAAAAAGCGAGCCATTATCGTGTATTTATTTTTCTTTCTCTTTTTTTTTTGTCAGTAGGATTGGGAAATATAATTTTATTTATGGTTGCAATTGAAATAAATAAATTAGTATTTATTTATTAATATTTAAAATAAAAGATATATATATATATACAAAATATAAAAATAAAAATAATAAAATACGTAAAATTCCTTCATATATACTGATCATATATATTTACGCGACAAAAAAAAACGTATCGTAATAAAATTAATAAAAATGTTGATCGAAACAAATAAACGAAATCTTAAAAAAAAAAAAAAGAGAGAAATCCAACCTACGTAAAAATCGTAAAAATCGTAAAACTCGTAAAAAAATTTTATCGTTTAAACGATCGATAAAAATCGATCGATGAACTTTTTATATTTATTGTTAAACCATAACACTAACATTAACCCATAAATGGTTATTCATAATGGTGTTCAATGAATTCGTTTAATGGAGGTATTAAAGCGTAACATTTCAAAGAGAATTTTCCAAAGGAGTACGATTACCATTGTATGTTTTTACGCGTCCCCATAACAATGCTCGTCTCCCTCGTTTTCTTTCTTCTTTTCGCGTCTACATACCCCTTATTTTCTTCACGTCCGAGAACGAAACTCATCAATGTCAACGCGTTGCGTTTTATGTAAGGAAAAAAAAAGAAAGGAAGAAAGAAAGAGAAAAAAAATAACCAGGATGTCGTTAGTCGGATGCATCTTCACATTTCGTTGCTTTTTTTTTCTTTCTCTCTCTTTTCGCTTTTATATTCGTTTTCGAATAAAAAAGAAAGAGAGAGAGAGAGAGAGAGAGAGAGAGAGAGAGAGAAACAAAGCACTTAATATATTTGATTATTTATTTATTATTACTTTTATTTTTTTATTTATTATCATATCTCTTACTCGTTTTGCCCCGCTTGTCCAATTATTTTGATCTTCTTCACATTGAAAGAAATAATTATTCTTTTCACTCGCCTTTCCAACATTGCGTTAAATCGTTTGTCTTCTAAATTTTCTGATTTAATTAATATTCCCCTATTGTGTATTTATTTTCTTATTTTTACAAAAATCGAACACCTATCGACGTAATTCTCGTATTGAATTATTAAAAGAAGAGTGCTTTTACGCGTAGAAATAATTTAACGATAATGTGGAATTTCTGAAAAGTATCATTTTTCACGCCCAATAATTTGACCATCAATAATTAATTATTCGATAAAATAAATGGTGACAGTATATGAATATTTTGCTCGGTGTAAATAATTCGGTGTAATGGTTGCTTCTAGATTGATCGATGTTGGTTGTATCGACCACTCATATTACGTACTGTTATATTTTATTATACATACTGATCACTTTTTTCAAATATCGCTTTTAAATATTTTTATAATCGATCAGTGAAACAAATATAGCAGACATTCGGTAAAACGTTTGGAATGATTAAATGACGTCAATGATAAACGTTATTTGATCGTTTGACCATCGTTTGAGAATGTAAAGAAAAACTTTTTCTTCGAAACGAAAAGGATCTCGGTGTGATTATTTCCTCTTAACTTGGATCTCCTAAATTATAACCACGTTTTCGTTCTAAGGTTAACTTTCGTTTTCGTTTACCAACGACAAATATTTGTCTCCTCTCGTAAAGAAGAAGATAGAAAGGTAGAGAAGATTACCCATTAAATTTTCTTCGTTGTCGAGTATTACCGAACCTTTCAGAGAAAAAAAAAAAAGAAAGAAAGAAAGAAAAAACCTTTCGCGTTTTACATACATGCATCGATGCATACGTGTACGTACGGATAAGTTATTGGATTGGGCAATAAGTGACGCGTAAGAATTTTTTAATATAAAAAAAATATTGGCGCTTTTTATTGAAATATAAAATTGGATAGTAAAAGTGTTGAATAAAAAAATATTACAAAGCGTTATTTCTTTTGATATAAAATAATAAATATTTTTTCGTGGAAAATTTAACTATTTATTTTTCTTCACGTTCTTTCCTTATTTAGGATATGACATATTAAAAATTTGCTATACATTTTTAAATAAAAAGAAAATTGTTACGAAGAAAGAATGTTTATTCGGATATGAGATATCAAATATGTCGTTTAATATAATACAAAATGTAAACAGTGTCTACTATTTATTTGGATATGAAATATCCAATAGAATAAAATATAAAATATCCTGAATGTACATTTTTTTATATGTAATTCATATAATTCGTTATAAAATATGAATTTTTTTTTTCAACAAAACTGAACTAATAACACACAAATTTTCAATACGATGAAAATACCATATAGTCTCTTATTTATTTAGATATTAAATACTAATTTTTCATTTTCTTTTTTCTTTATTTTTGAGCAAATCAATATTTCTTTTCTTTGTATAATCGAAATGATCTAATTCTAATATGTTTAAATGTTAAAAAGTCTAAATAAGGGTCAAAGGAGATCGAATTTATATTATACGAATTCTTTCTTATCAGAGGTATCGATTTCGAACGATACAAAATAAAGAATAAAGATTTTCTACGGATACCGATCGCCAGCAGCCCTTCGTATCGTATCACTCGGATAATGGAATTCTGCTTTCTAAGAAACCAACCGTCTGTTACATTCGATCGCACAAAATAGTCGTATTCGTCGAGACGAATATCATCTGATATTCAGTTACCAGTTCGAATATTCAGAGAATTTATCGTGAAAATGTATACAAGCCAAGACATAACAAATACATATATATATATACATATGTATATGTATAAGAGTATCCTAACGAGAACGTACGATTCATTTGAATTTCGCGCTATTTTTATATTGTTCACAGTAAACGAAATCGCCATTACATTCGTCATGGAACGAACGTGAAAACTCATGAAAAAATATTTCGAGAGAAATTTGTCTATCCTCTCGACTTATATATATTTTGTGGACTTGATCAGAAAATTGGTCAACTCTGATCTTGTTATACGATACAGCACGATATCTATCTTCAATAATTCAGATAATTTTCCAAAATCTCACGAACGATTTCAGAACTTTATAACGAGATTATAACGAGACGGAATCATTAACGAAATCGATGATCGCGATTATCCGATACGTTGATAATCGAACAAATTATTTCAACATAACGAATATATACTTCGTATCTGGATAATCAAAATACTATATAAAGATATTTCAAAAATGAATGACGCGTTTTATTTGAGGACAAACAAAACGGAGCAAAAAAGTAAAAGCAAATCGAAAAAGCAAAACCAAAAAAAGGAAAAAGGAGAAAAAGAAGAACGGTGAAAACACAAATTGTTGTTCGTGAATTCTTTCTATCTATATCTGTCGTTGAAAATTCTATAAAGAAAAAGGGCGTAAATATCGCGAAAAATAAAAATGATGTTACGCTGTCTAAAACTACGATCGGGAAGATCTCTCAGTATCTCGAAAAGTCGAGCAACGATCAGATCCGAGCAATCAGTGCGACTGACAGTTTCTCGATAACTGCGACTACCGCGTCAGACCATTGTTATTATCGTCATAACAACGTGGTAAAAGTTCCATTTCAAATCCATGGATTTGCGAGGATATAATAGTTTGAAGATAACGTTTTCCCTTTAGAAAACTTTTCTTTCATTTCTTCGTTCTTTATTGTTGAAAATCTAATCGAAGTAGAGCGTAATCCATAACAAACACGTTTCACCAGGTTTCCCATAGCGTACGACGTTTCATGGAATTCAATGATTCAATTTTTATATCGAATTTTTAACCTGCGATTATTTCTTCTTTTCTTTTCTTTCTTCTTTTTTTCTTCTTTTTTCTCTCTCTCTCTTTTTCTCTCTGTTTTTTTTTCTTTTTTCCTTTTTTTTTTTTAAGCGATCGTTTACATTTAATTAAAAATTTCTTGTTTGAACACTGCCGGGTATTGATTAACTTTGAAAATACCTTTTTTCTTTTTTTCTTTTTTAATTCGTCGACAGTAGTTTAACATATAAACATAGTTTTTCATCTGGGATATCTCGTATTTTTTTTTCTTTTTTTTTTTTTTTAAATAAAACACCTGTTTCATCCGTTTTATCGACTGTTTTATAAATGATACAGTTAAAATGTCTTATACTTTGTTTAGTAATACTCGAAGGAATTTAAATATTTACCAATGAAATTGATCCCGTCCATATTTTCTATTATTTTTGAAAATACCTTTTCTGTTTTTAAATCATCGACGGTAGTGCGTAAACGTAGCTTTTGATCTCAAATATTGTAAATTTAGAAAATAAATAAAATGTCCATTTTATCCGTTTATCGAATGTACTATAAATGATAGAGTTAAGATATCTCGTACTAGCTTTATTAATATTTCGAACAATTTAAATGTTTATTATCAAAATAACTTTTTTAGATATTCTCTACTATCGGTTCACTTTTAAAATACTTTCGCATTTTTTAATTCATCGGCATATCAGTTTAAAATATAAACATAGTTTTTAATCTCAGATATCGTATTTTTTTAACAAAATAAATAAAATGTCCGTTTCATCCGTTTCATCCGTTTATATCCGATAATTTTTTTATAAATGATACAGTTAAGATATTTTATACTTCGTTCATTGATAATAACTTCATGCGATTTAAATATTTACTATTAAAACAAGTTTTTTTTGTTTTGTATATCCTCTATCATCGATTTCCTCTGAAGATATTTTCACCGTTTTAATTCAACGACAGTAATACACGGTAAAAACATACTCTTTAATAAATATTTTACTGATACATTTCACGATACATAAGTATATCTTAGAAGACAAATAAAGTCTACTTTATACGTTTGTCTAATACATATATTATATCTGAATAACACGATTAAAATATCTTTCATTTTGTTTAATAATATATCATAATTCAAATGTATACTAGACTCGAGTATCAACGAATAATTCAATGATTTCAATTCGTTAATAACATAATGTACAACTATAAGAATAAATAAGAATAAATAACATAATATACGATTTTATTATACTATAATATATGTTAATTTACGATTATTTAACGTAAGAGTTTTGGTATTAAAGGCGATAACGAACGGCAATAGATACGATTTTCTATATCGATTTTAAAAGCGCGATAGATACATAGAAAGAGAGAAAGAAAGAGAAAGAGAAAGTACGAACACATCGCGTAGATTCCTACTGTACGCAAAATCACGTGGAAATTTATCGTTCGCTCATAAAATATTAATTCGTTCGGATTTAATATAGCACGTTTTCGAATAAGCGTATCTAGCGTATCTATCTTTGTGGAATAATTTATACGATTTTAACGGAGTCCAATCTCAACGTGAGAATAAATCACGATAAATCGATCGATCTGTTAATTCTATGACAAACCACGATTTTCGAACACGTCCCACTCGTTTATTCTCTTCAAAAGTAAAAGAACGAGAGTGCGAAAGAGAAAGAAAAAGAGAAAGAGTTTTCCAACTCCAACAAATTCTTTTTTTTTTTTTCCAACGTTAATTCGCACGGTTGGTATAGAGTTCACTCGGAAGGTGAGAGAGAACAAATTTTATTCCTTTCCTTTTTTCTTCATTTCTCTTTCTTTTCTTTTCTTTTTTCTTCTTTTTTATTTATACGATTCGCGAATATGCTTAACGAAATAAAGAAAGTAGAAGAGATGAGGAGAAAGAGAGAGAGAGAGAGAGATAGATAGATAGAGATAGAGATAGAGATAGAGAAAGAGAAAGAGAGAGAGAGAGAAACAGATAGAGATAGAGAGATAGAGAAAAACCGAGAAATAAAATGAATTGAAAAACTTTTACGCATCAGGTAACCATCCTCGTCCACAATGAGAGTTATAATAAAAATGATAAAGAAAAAAAAGAAGAGAGAGAGAGAGAGAGAGAGAGAGAGAGAGAGAATAGAAAGAAAGAAAAAAGAAAAAAATTACAAGGAGAAGAAGAAAAGTTTCGTCGTACATGCTCTCTCTCTTTCTCTCTCTCTCTTTACATCTCTACATCTCTCTATCTCTCTCTTCCTTTCTTATGGAGAGATAACGTCACACGATCTTCCTTCCCCAAACGAGAACATTCGCCATGAAGGTGGAATTTCTTAGAAAATACTTGGGATGATTCGTGAGCAGAATTTTCGTAATCGAAGCGAGGCCCTAAGTCCTTTCTACTATCGTTCTCATCTTTATTCCCATGAAAGAGATATATCATCCGTCCCTTCGACGAACCATTAAAGAGAAAGAGAAAAAGAGAAAGAGAGAGAGAGAGAGAGAGAGAGAGAGAAAGAGGATCGAAAAAAATTTTTTCTTATGACGAACGCGATGGTTAAAGGCGAATAGGGAGCGATTGTATGCGAAGAAGAGTGGGTGGAAGTGAGATGAGGTGGTGAAGGTGGAAATAAAAAGGGTGAAAGGTACGAACGGACAGGAGGAAGGGTTTCTTCGACGACAGGACGAGAAGTGGGCCGGTGTAAAGATGGTAAAAAGGTGCGGAGAAGAATTCCGAAGAAAATTGCTGACAACTGCAGACGTGTCTCGGTGATAAGACTCTTTCGCTATCTTATTTAGTAGGTAAGCCTCTTAAGAGCTTTGCTGTTTAATTAAGAAGGAGAAGTAAGTTCGAGATATTTTCAAACGAAAAACGTTATAAACCTTCTCGTTTTTTCTCTCTCTGTCTCTATTTCTCTCGCTCTGTCTGTCTTTTTTTATCTTCGTTTTTCTTTTTCCTCTTTTTTTTTTTTTCACGTACCTTTCTTCTTCGAACTTTTGTGTATGTATGCGTGTGTGTGTGTATATATATATGATTGAGTTGCTAGATAACGTGTAAAAAAAGGAAGAAAAAATTGCAATTACTCGGAATCGCAAAGAAATAAAGTAAAGATAGCTTTCTGCAAAGAAATCTTTTTTCTCCGAATCTATAATAAAAATTTAAACGACGTATTTTCATGTTTTATTTCTTGTCGTGTGTATGTGTGTGTGTGTGTTCGTGTACCTATATAGATGCTGAAAATTTCATCGTAATCAATTAACGTTGCTACGAGTTAGGAATATTTAAAAATGAACGAAACGTAGTAGTTACGATTTTTTCCCGCAAAAAATTTGCAGATTTTTTATTTCTTTCGACATCTGTCACCTGTTTGCGTATCAACTGATTTCGATAAAATTTTCACACACACACACACACACATACACACGCACGCGTATTTAGTCGTATTTTTTTATATGTATATATATATGTATATAAATTACTGACAACTAATCTTAACAATGCATACTTTACATTAAATAATACTATATTATATTCACTATATACTCAAACAAAAAGAAAGAAAAAAGAAGAAGAACAACTAATAATACTAATTTAACCATACCCCTTAACCCATCCAATCATCAAACAATGATATATCGTAACAGAATGCTTGATAAGATAATTTATATTCATGGTTAAACGTTGTCATGGTGATGGGAGCAGGACTGAAGGTAGATATAGAGAATGGTTTGAGAAAAAAGGAAAAGAAAACAAGAAAAATATATAGGGTGTATAAAAAACAATATTTCGTCAGAATCCTTCGCTTATACATACATACATACATACATACATACATACATACATACATACATACATACATATATACTCGTTCTATAAAAAGGATCAATTTCCGGGTAATACATTCGACGAAGATTTTTCTGTTTCTCCTTTCATGTTTTTTCGTTTCGCATTTGAAACGTTGGCACAGTCGCCTAAGTATAAAACGCGCGTATCATCGTATTTTTCCACCTTCCCTTTTGCGGGTACACTCAGCTTTCCATCTTTTTCTTGTTATCGCTCGTCCCACTGGCTATCAGACGGAGGAATCGCGATGCTCACAAAGGCCCTTTCGTGGCAACATGCATACAAATGATGTTTATCCATCAATGCCTCGCGGCGCTGCCAATGGATCGTGATGTTTCCCTTCATTCTCTTTCTCTCTCGTTTTCTCTCGTTCTCTCTCTCTCTCTCTCTCTCTCTCTCTCTCTCTATCCATTCGCAATTCAACATTCAATGTTTCCTGATCCGGCCGAAATTTTGACGTTGATGAGTCCAAGTGATAGATGCGCCGTAGATCCATCATGAATACTTTTCTCGGTCGATCGACCTAAGCCTTCGATATTGCCGATTCGATAAGTAATGGCAATTTCGATATCCTCCATCCTATCTGTTTTATACAGAGAGAAAGAGAGAGTGTGAGAGAGAGAGAGAGAAGGATGGGACATGATTCGTATTTTTATTTTTATAAGTATTATACATGGATCTTCGATTGATTATTCTGGAATCACGTCTATTTAAAAAGTTCGAATAAAATCGATTCTTTTTTTTTCTCTTCTACTTTCTCTCTCTCTCTCTTTTTTTTCGAATAATTATTCTTTTTTTCTCTTTTTTTGTTTTTGTTTTTTTACTTTCACCACGTTGGTGTCAACCGATTTCAGGGTGACATCGGATATTGTCAACCGACTCGTTGGAATTCACTCGGATATTTCGGTGACGATTATATTGACTAATTACGAAGGACTTTGATAGATATTTCAAAGAGTGTTTAAAATGGTATGATAGAGAAGTAAGAAATTATTATAAAAATGCTAATGTTGCTTGCTTCATTCAGATAATTATTTTAGTAGGTGAACTTTCGAAAAAGTTCACTCCACTTTGTACACTCAATTTTTTAATTTCCTTGACATTGCTATCTTCGATGATTTCGTCGATAATTAATTCCTTTAAATCCTTTTGCAATAACATCCGCGACGAGCTCGTTATCGCTACTATCGCATTTATCAATGTCCGAATCGAAATTCAATGAAAAGAGAAGAATAGAAATTCGAAAAGAAAAAAGAAAGAGAAAGAATCATACAAAAAAATAATCTCTTTCTTCGAATCGTTTTTTAATTATCTAATGATTCTTTTAAATCGTATAATACATAAATATACCGCCGTGAGAGTAATCATAAAAAATAATCAAAAAAATGTGAAAATAATGATGAAAGACCGATCGTAATTTTTTTCCTTAATCGTTTATAAACGACGATGTAAATAAAGATATAAAAAATATATATATAAAATAAAAAGAAAAATAAAAAGAAAAATAAAAAGAAAAAGAAAACAAAATCAAAGGATATCACGTACGATTCGACTGAATCACGACGAACGAAACGTTTAATTACTTAACATTCAGATGATGCGTGATTGTGACGAAAAAAAAGAAAGAAAAGAAAAAAAAATTCTCGTTATTATGTTTCTTAACGTAACTCTTTTTTTTTATCTTTCTTTTTCTTTTTTTTTTGTTTTTCATCCAACTCATCCAAGTAAGTCGCGCCTGGCTCCATATTCAATCTAAAGTTTTCAGAAAAATTAACCTCTTTCTCACTTTGTCTGCTTTTTCATTCTTTCCTTTCCTCAAACTTATTCAATTTTGCTGTATTACAGGTTAATACCGGCGAAGGAAACGTCGAAGATTTGTTTCGAGAGCGAAAGAACGTATTTTACTATTTAATTATATAAGAATTTTCTTCTGGCGAAGATGAAACGTTTACAGAACGAGTTGAAATACATCTTTATTGTCGAATTTATTTATTTTTCAAAGTACGAGCTTCTTTTAGTAAGTAATCAAAGTAATTGATTCACACAACAACTACTACTACTACTACTACAAAAACAAACAACGTTCTACAAACTTTAAGTTATCTCGATGTTTCGAAATTCAAAACATATTAGATTCTCGATTGAAGCATCACTTTACGAAAATATGTGTATCTTCGTTCGAAAAAGAAAAACTTTTCAAGAAACTCAACCGAGGGAATGAAAAAGTACGTTATTAATCGAAAACTTTAACTTTATCGTTGTTTATCGCATTCAAATTTATGATATCGAAGTATTAAAAATTTCGTTGTTTCGTTTCTTCGAGCAAACAAACGTTATTGCAAGTGACTTTTCTTTCTGTAGAATTCGATACGTCGTATATCGTTACGTGTACACGTTATAACCGATTAATATTATAAATAATTATATATTATAATTAGAACACGTAATATAATATACAGATTATATATTAAGATATTATATATTAAGAGTTAATTGAATATTAGAAGCAATAAAAAAAAAATCTATATATATATATAATACTATTGATCGTATAACTATACACTAATATCTCATTAAATTATTAACACTATTCCTCTAAAATAATTTTCGAAGATACTCGATTAAAATATCTACCTAATTCAGATATAACCAAAAATTCTTTCGTAATCTTGAAATATATTTGACGAAATGAATCACAAAAACTATTCTTAATATATTTCCTTTCTACTGTTCCTAACAAACAAGATATATAACTAACTCTTCATTTATAATCAACCAGTACATATATATATATACACACGAACATACAATTCTACCTACATATATATATATATATATACACACATATATATACATATTTAAGTATATACCTACGTACATACGAGAAACAAAAACGGCACTTTAAACTTTCTCCTTCCTGTTTTTCGATCTACATATATACATACATACATACATACATACATACATACATACATCGTTTATTCCTGCTACGAATCTCTCTCTCTCTCTCCCTCCCTTTAGTTAGTGTTTCGAAAAGTTTTCTATCGTTGAATTTCGCGCGTTAGAGTTATGCGCGCGGGAAAGCTGAATATCGTACAGCCGTTGCTACTGAGTGTAAATCTACTTGGCCGCTTGGGTATTATAAAAGGGCTTTCGACGGCATGGAAGTCCGCTCAAAAAGTACGTGTATACGGCACTTTGCTTTGGCTCATGTCCAACGGGGTCGGTGTTACGTTTCTCGATTCGAATTTAACCGACTCTCTCTCTCTCTCTCTCTCTCTCTCTCTCTCTCTCTCTCTCTCTCTCTCTCCATTCACCACCCTCACTCTCATCCCCATCCTCATCCCCACTCTACCATATCCAACTCTAGTATCTTTTCATCCCTCTATCCAATCCCCTTCTATCTGTTGTTACCGATACATCTCTGAAAATACTGTATTCGCTTAACGATCATTTCCAATCGCGCGGTGCAACTTTCGAAAATAAAAAAAAATAAATAAATAAATAAATAAATAAATAAATAAATGAAAAAGAAGAAAATAAAAAGATAGAAAAAAAAGGAAGAGGGATGAGGGAAAAATCCTACGATAAGTCGGAACTTTCGTCGCTTTAAAAGCGAAACACTGTTGAAATCGTTTGCCAATTTGTAATGTTTGAATAGCAGTATTATGTACGATGTTATTTTATCTCCTTTTTTCTTCTTTTTTTTTTTTTTTTTTTTTGTAGATTTTGTACGATGTCGTCCAAAACGATACGAACGATTATTACGATCGAATAACTTTCCGAACGAATAAATTTGCTCCTTTTTTCTTTTTCTTTTCTTTTTTTTCTCTTTTTCTTTCTTTTATTGAATGAAAATGTATAGCCGTTCGTCGAAGAAAAGATATTAATTTGATTCTTTGACGATTACAATGATGAAACTCGCGTGTGTAAACGTATTATACACGTGAACGTTTTTGTATAATGTTTTATTTGACGTGGATAATCTTTAATTAGATAATTTTTAATCAGATTATTTTTGTAATGTATTTACGTCGGAATTTATTTATAAAACTGTATGGACCTACGAAATAAACTTGACTCGAACTACTCAAATATTATTTCAAATTAGATATTAATTTTTTTTTATAAGATTATGACGAAAAACAAAAAAAAAGAAAAAAAGAACTGGTTCAAGACTAATCTAGATTAACGACATTTCGACGTAATGATATCCGATTATTATTTATCTTATTCGAATACAAATTTATATATCGCGTTCTGATTACTCTCGCAAGAAATTAAAAGACATTTGACGTCTATTAAATTCTATATTATATTAATCGTAGGTATTACAATACTTACTGTACACGAAATATATAATGTGAAACAATCTAACTCGTTAGATTAACTTTTCAATTTGTTTGACAATTTTCGACGGAGAAAATTACAGGCGAAATACGAAACAACAAGTAGTTCGCGTGCTATCAAAGATTTATGCAATTTACATATGTATGTGTGTGTGTGTGTGTATACATATATACATATGTACGATGCTTGGGAGTATGATTTTAGCAAAGTTGTATAATATTACCGACGATATTAACTGCGAGTTTACGGCTATGCTAAATATTTGATCTTACTGTTATTATTATTATTATTATTATTATTATTATTATTATTATTATTATAATTATTGTTGTTGTTGTTATTGTTATTATCATTATTATACGAGGAGGAAAACGTTGACGATATTATCAATTTTTAACTTTGCGCATTATCATGCGCATCTACCTGAATGAAATCGCGAATCGTATTAATTTTAGATAACTGTACGCTACGCGTCATATATCTATAACTATAGTAATTAATACGTAATAATATCATATACGTAATATATCAATTCATAGACGAACATCTTTCCTGATTGATGCGTCGAAAGAAGAAAAGCAAAGTTGAATTATAAGCATATCTGTATAGATTAAAAAAAAATATATACATATATATATTGCGTCCTGGTTTACTTCTGATATAACCACAGCACGTAACATTGCTTAATATTGTATATGAATAAATTAAAAAAAAAAAAAAAAAGAATATAGGAATGGAATAAATTCCAACGTGAATATCATATTATAGATATAAGATCTAGGGTAGTATGCTGCGAACGTCGCTCTTGGCAAGGAAAAACGCGCAAAATGGCGTACTCGGTGTTACCACGCACGATTCTCATCGCATTATTCGACTTTTCCCAAAGGAAGATGCACGTTCATGAAGAGTTTTGCAAAAGAGAGAGAGAGAGAGATAGATAAAGAAAAAGAGAAAGAAAGAAAGAGAGAAAGAGAGAGAGAGAGAGACGAACGCCACTACAGTGAACCATGACCAAACCATTTTCTTCGAGGTACGAGCGGAATTGTAACGAACGAGAATAAAAGAAAAGAAAACTTATGGTCGTCTCACGTTCAACATATCGTGTGCCAAAAGAAACGTAATAGAAACAAGGGATGAAACAATGATTGTCTTATTGTATCAAATAGGATTAATTTTTTTGATCGAAGAGAAGAAAAAATAATTCGATCAGAAAAAAATCGATTCGAATAAAAAAAAAAAAAGAAGAAAAAAGAGGATTAATTCGTTATTGAGGAACGATATTAAAAAAAAAAATGTTCGTTCTTATAATTACATGGTCCATATAGACTTTCAAGAAAATCGAACGTTTTTGAGTTTTCCAAATATTTGTTAAAAAAAGAATGTATATATAGATATATTTTTCACGTTCTTTAATTTGTAAATTGGATGCATTCTATCATCAGGCTTATCTAAAAACACGATTACGTTGTATCACGTTCTAATGATCGGATGTAATCCATACCCAAATCAAAAGCTAAAAATCACAATTAAATGGTTTGCGGTTTGATTTCAATTAGTTTACATTTAGTCCGAGTTTGATTTCGATTGATTTGGGTTCGCGCCAGGATTTGCGTCGGGATGGCTTGCAATTAACTGTAATAATAAATCTTGATTATAAAAACCATCAAACCCAAAATTATTTTTCAATTAGGACAGTTAGATTTATTGTTAAGTTTCAGTTAATTTGTTAAGTTCCGTTCATTTTTTTATTAACGAAATGAAACGTGAGACATACATAGATACATACATACATATATACATACATTACAAATTATATCAAAAACGTATATAAAAAAATTTTGATATCTTTAAGATCGACATCGATCCAATATTATAGACGATATAAAACTCTGACTCAAAGTGACAATGTCAAAAAAAATTTTCCACGAGTATTTCGTAAATTAAAGTAGTGCGATGATGTTCATAAGAAAAAAAAAAAAATTCTTTCTAATTTTTAATATCTAAAACCCATTCAAAAATCATTGATAACAAAATGAAGTGAACATACATTTTTATATGATTACTATTATTTTTCTTTTCTTCTTTTTCTCACGTATTTTTTTTTTCTTTTTCTTTTTTCTTTCTTTCTTTTTAATTTATTCATACGATTTCAATTGTACGGAACGAAACGTTCGAGCATGAATGATGTCCAAGAGAAACTGATTTTTCTCTTAATTTATTAAAATATATTACGAACACCCACACACACATATACATAAGCAGAAACACAAAAAGACGATGAAAAGTATAACTCGAGAACTCGCTTTGTGAAAACCGTTCGATATTCGTTACTCGACTGACTGTTCATTGTTCCTTTAACGTTTCGTTATCATCATGACAATACGTACGGAAAAACACATGGTCGTCTTTTTACTCGACAAGTGATAAAACAAGACAAAGACTGTAAAATCGTTAAATTTAATCCTCATCCGTGAAAAAAGTTACATCTTGATCGTAACTATGTATAGTATATACGTATAATTTTCTTAACATAAATTATTACAAAATGATAGAAATTTAATAATAATAATAATAATAATAATAATAATAATAATAATAATAATAATAATAATAATAATAATAATAAAAATAAGAATTAATAAACTTGATCATTAAATTTTTTCTCTAAAAACTAATATTACTATTTGTTATATTAATATTGTTTATTATCCTGAAAAAAAAAAATAAGTAAAAAATAATTTATATAATAATAACTTTATAATAATTCCTCTTAAAAAGTGCATACGTATACGTATGTGTGTGTGTGTGTGTGTATATATATATATATATATATATATATATATATATATATATATATATATATATATATATATATAATAGAAATAATAATTATAACAACAATAGATAAATTTGATTATAAAATTTTTTCCGTAAAAACGAACGTTATCACGCGATATTATTTATTATCCTGACAAAATAAAAGAAATAAAAAAATAATAATTATGGAATAGTTCGTCGTCGTCATTGTCGTCTCCTGTAAATTTCAATTAACCAACTAAGTTTGAATTTAATTATTTGACAAAAAAGAATTTCTTCAATCGTGAAGTTCAGTTCGGAAATGATTTATTTCAGTTTTCGAATTCCGGTCTTGCAAGACGATGTCCGTCCACAATTAGGTCATTCGCGTGTGGCACGTGATAGAACGAAGTTGGTGTATTAAATTAACGACCGGCTTCAATTAATTAGCTGGCTTAAAGGATAATCCGTCTTCTTGACTCCGTAACCAAACGGTAATACCAAAATGAAATTGCCTTAAACGAACGTGTTCTCGCCGTATATCGACTCGTCTCGTCGGTTCGACGTTTTCTAAATTTATTCGTTAATCATGGACGAAAGAAACTGACGTCAAAAAAAAAAGTGAGAGAGAGAGAGAAAAGAAAAGGGGATGTGAGAAAATAAAGGATTGAGAAAAGATTTCTTCTCGTTAAGAAAAAAAAAAAAAAATGGACATCGAAAATATCGAATTTTTTGCGAGGCTCGATTTAAGAGAAAGAGGTATTATATACGAATTGCGATTAATATAAATTTGTTAGATCGTAATAAAATTTGATTTCACATTTTTTCCATTTATCTATAAACGTATTCAAATCTGGAATTTAATATCGGTATTTTCTCTCAATAATTCGAAACCGATATTTTTGGAATATCGGTATTTTGTCAATCGTTGTTAACGAAAATCGATGTGTGTGTGTGTATATATATATATATTATCGAAAAAAAAATGATAATAATATTAATCGAAATAAATACCGATATTTATGATAGGTTAAGACCAACGCGTCTTTTTTTTTTTCTTTCTGTATAATTAAAAAGAATAAAAATATTTTCCATCTAATAATCGATATTTAATTTTTCTTCTCGCGATAAAAATAACTAAACAGTTAGCTTGGTTTCTTCATTAGAAAGATTTCTATACTGTATCGATTTCGTTATGACTTTTCTTATTTAAATACGCAATAAAAAATAATCAACGATTTTAAATACCTTGCTTACAAAAATATAATAAAAATTAAAATAGATAAAATAAAAAAATAAAAAGATCGAAAAAATCATCGATAAATATCGAGAAAGACATCGACATATTTTATTATACAAAGTCATACTATTCTTACGTTTCGATTTATAAATATAAGAATGAGAGCGTAGAACCGACAAAAAATGTCGATTTAATACCGATATTTTCTCTCTCTCTCTCTCTCTCTCTCTCTTTCTCTCCGTTTTCTTTTTTTATACCTTCGATAAAATTCCCTGGACTTTAAAGTCATGAACTTTACGATTGCACCAACAGTTACAAAAACACACCTTGTATATGTATAACACGCGCTAACCTCGCTCGAAGTTGTCAGAATACATATCAGATTCTCCGGAGAATAAGGATGGAATAAAAGTTTGCATTTTCTGCTTTTTTTCCCTCTCCTTTTTCTTTTCTTTTCTCTTTCTTTTTTCTTTTCTTTCTTTTTTTCTTTCTTTCTTTTTTTTTTTGAACAGCAATAGTCGAGTTGAAAGCTAAAAGTTTTCTCTCCGACGTCTCTAAAAGTCTCGACGCTATTCTTTCACCTCTCTTCTCTTCTCTCCTCTTCTCTCTTTCTCTCTCTCTCTTTTTTTTCACTCCTTTCTATCTCTTTCCTTCATAAGAGAACTACATTTAAAGTGTATATCTTATCGCAGAGGCGTTATTTCGAAATAATCTCTCTTTTCGATCCGATCAAAAAAGTTTAACAATGGAGGAACAAAGAAAATTTTATAACAACATATCTATCTCTTTCGGAGCGAAGAAAAAGCGAAGATAACGAGGATTCTTCGAAACTATTTTTTTTTTTTTTGAGATTTTAAGCAATCGTCAACGATTCTCTCAGCTCGAATTTGAATTATTCGGAAAAAAAAAGATCGAATTGTCTTCTAAACGTCAAAAAAAGTTTGCTCAAAGGAATTAAAATTAACGCGACCATCTAAAGATCGTCGATCAACATTTTTTTCTTCTTTTTCTTTTTTATCTTTTTGTAAAATAAACGATCGACGTATAGAAATATTTCATTCGATATAAATAAGTATACCGCGTTAGATTTACGTCATTTCCTGTTACGTACTTACTCATAATTTCAATGAAAATACCGATCAAATCTATTTGAAATATTGACAAAAGTACTTCAAAAATTAACCGGTCGAATAAATCACTATCACGAATTAATTATTTCACGTTGGAATAATCGTTTGAATATCTTAACCACAAAGGCGGCTTTATCATTGAAATTAGTAAACTATTGCAAATCCTTTGAACACCATGTACCTCCGAGTATACGTACATTTTCGGACGATCATATTATAAATACATAACGTCGATGAAAAGTCGCTGAAATTCTTTGTGAGAGAGATAAAACGAAAAAAAAAAAAAAAAGAAAAAGAAAGAACACAAAAAAGAAAAGAAAAGAAGACGAAAAAAAAATGTCAGTCGATATCAGTCTTTGATTTCTTTTTATTTTTCATCGCGCCGAAATCGATAAGCACCATTGTAAAAAGTACTATTTTACACGTACTTACATACACATCTACGTAAGCATAACGTGTACGTACATCGTATATCATTCCTCGTAAATAACAATCACGAATTAATTATTTCACTTTCGATATTGTCAAAATTAATAACAGTCTAAACAACTTAACCACAAACGCTTCAGCATTGAAATTACTAAACTATTGCAAATCCTTTGAACACTATGTACCTCCGAATATTCGTACACTTTCTGACGATCGTATTATAAATATATAACGTCGATGAAAAGTCGGTGAGGTTCTTTGTGAGAGAGAGAGAGAGAGAGAGAGAGAGATAAAATGATAAAAAAGAAAACAAAAAGAAGAAGAAGAAGTAAGAAAGAAAGAATACAACAAAAAGAAAAAGAGAAAGAAAAAAAATGTCAGTCGATATCAGACCTTGATTTTTTTTCTTTTTTTTTTTTTATCGTATCGATATCACAGACGCCGTAAAAGGACTAGTTACACGACTTATATGCATATATATGTATATATATTATGTATGTATACACATCACACAAACATATACATACATATATATCTATGTATATTGTATATCATTCCTCGTACGTGCTATTTGCGGTATCGGCATAAAACATCAAAGGGAAACCGTAACGTCGACGCGTAAACTGCACTCTTCCACTTCGTCCTCCTCATCCTCGTTCTCATCCTCAACCTCATCCTCATCCTCATCCTCATCCTCATCCTCATCCTCCTCTTCCTTCTTCTCCTCTTTCTCCTTGTCCTCCTTGCCATCACATGCCTTAAGAGGAGAAACCTGGCTGTACTACGATTTTACGCTCTTAAACAAATCTAATTTTGTGCGACAAATATTGAAGCTGTTATACGAAGTCGCACGAGCACGTAGGGTTGAAATGGTTTCAGAATGTAGAATAAACAAACGTGATATACGTATAGACGTATAGGTATGTATTTATGCATTTATGCGTGTATGCATGTATATATGTACAAGTATATATACACATACACACGTACACCATTTTAAATTGTTTGACTTTGTTGGTCTCTTGATCGCGTTAACTCGAACATTCATATTTTTATAGACGAAGAGGATGAGATCGTGGACAGTCGACTATTCGTTGAAAATTTACAATTTTTCATGTTGGTTTTCGAACGTTTCTCAAAACGATTGGTTTTCTTTCCCGTTTTTTTTTCTTTTTCTCCTTTTTTTTTTATAGTGACTTTACTATCGTTCAAAAAGATTTCTTTTTTTTTTTTTCGAAAATACTAATTCTAAAATAGATTCTCCTAGCGAACGATACGATTATATTCTGACAATAACACGGTGATATAATTGTTCGGTCAAGCAGATTCTTTCCTTCTTTTTTCTTTTTTTTTTTTTTCATTGAAAAATGGCAATATTGCTCGAATACGATTCGTTTCTCTAACGATCGATACGATTAATTGATAATAACAAGAATATTGTAATAATAATAATAATAATAATAGATAGATAGATAGTTAGATAACGGAAGGATTGAATTTGACGAAGGAGTTTATCTTGAGAAAAGTGAAGTAGGTAGATATTCCGATCGAAAATATCGTTAAAGTTAAAATTACTCGACATATAATGGGACGATAAACAGTGAAAGAGAGACAGACAGAAAGATAGAGATGGAGAGAGAAAGGAAGAGGGTGTACTTGTTCCATGTCTCTTGGTAAAACGATCTCTCAGAAAGGGTTATTGTATTTTCAAGGAGATTTCCTTGAAAGTACGAGAAGCTCGCATCCGGCCTGGGAAAGCGTTCAGCCGGAAGTCAGATAGTGCGAATCGATGTAAAGCATTCTTGAATTTCTCTGTTACTTTAAAGGGATGAAGAAGAGGAAGAAGGAGAAGGCTGCACGCGTAACAACTCTTCTACTCGTTGCTTCGTTTTTTAATGTTAGTAAAAAAAATAAGAAAAGAAAAGAAAGGTAAAGTAACTAATAACTCTTTCTCGCGTTATTAAACGAACGTATAAAAGAAAAAAAGAGAGAAAGAAAAAATATAGTTTGGACAATGGAAACAAATTAGGTCGGAGTATAATAAAATTTTGAAAAAGGGTACGTTACGTTACGCGTCCGCCATTAGACGCAAGCTCGTCCGCGTGCAAACCGCGAAATCGATATTTAAATTCATTCCATTAATGGATGTCCAATCGTTGAGTAATCTTGTAAACCGAACAATCGCTCGATCTCGTAAATTCGACGAAAATTTGAATGCAGAGCTTCGGGAAATAACGGAAACGCACGATTAAACGTCGATTATGTACATAGATATAGATATATACGTTCGATGTGAATATTGATCTTGATGAATTTATCAACTCTTATATACCTACGCATATATATATATATATATATATGTATGTGTGTGTTTGTGTGGATACGATAAAATAAAAATATGATAAAGTTACATATTTTAATATATAAAAATGAAAAAAGATGTCGATGTTAAATAATAATGTATACGTACATAATCAATTGTGATAAATTATAAACTCAACTATTTATACCTTTCTCCTTTGGAGTTAACTAAAATCGATGCAATTCTAATTTTTCAATAAACGAATAGTTCCGTTCAGGTATGTCGGGCGTTTAAAACGTCTGGAATTCTTACAATTCACCGGGAAAAGATTAATTTACTGTGAATGTTTGACTGTCGGAATAAAAGTATAAAATCGTTTAAATTTTCATTGAGGGAATCGTCGATCGTTCGAACGAAGAATTCCTATAAACGAATGACTTGTTAACCTTCATTCCGATAAAAACTAATTTATAGTAGAAAAATTCTTAATACCTCTAAACAAGATTCTTCAACGAAATAATACGTAAAAATTTCTATCAAAGGTGATCTCATCGATTAAATTTTTATTCAGAAAATAACTTCGCCCTTCGTGTAGCAAACGCGCTTCTCATTATCGTATCTCATAGATTCAAGATTAAGAAAATTACAAAGTCGTTCTCAAAGATTTTATTTGCGAACGTGCGAAGGTGATTTTTAGGGGAAGAAAAAAAAAAGAAAGAAAGAAAAAATCGTTCAATTTGGATTACAAAACCATTGTACTTGTCGTTATTTACGATTATTATCATTATCATTATTATCATTAACATTATCGTCACTATTATGATAAGATCGTACTACGGTATATCGCGAGATCGTGAAAACAAGAACGGTGACAAGAAGGTAGTGAGAAAAAAGAGTAGGTAAGGGGATTGAAGGAGTAAAGTGTGAGAGGAGGGGAGAGAAGGAGGCAAAGTTATAAAGGACGTTCTTCGAACAGCTTGTCTCGCGGCAGAATATTATGCCAACGGTATGCCACACTATGCAACTGCATTCGCGTTTATAACCCGGAACACTAAATAACACGTAACACCTGTGAGATACCGGAGGCTCTTATGTATACCTCTCTCTTTCTCTCTCTCTCTCTCTCTCTCTCTCTCTCTCTCTCTCTCTCCTCTCTGTCTGTTTTTTTTTTCATACTCAACTCCCAACTAATGTCTTTTCCTTCTTCTTCTTCTACTTCTTTTTCTTTTTCTTTTTCTTTTTCTTTTTCTTTACACAAGACGGAACAATGCGTTTCCATATTACTTGAGAGATCGTCTAGTCTTTTCTTCCTCCTTCTCCTCTAATATTTTCGCGCCATTTACTTGAACCGAACGAAAGAGAAAAAAAGAAAAAGAAAGAACGATGAAGTAAAGTGAATATATTCCTGAAGCTGCAAACAAAATACAATCTTTGTTCTTTAAATACGTATTTAATATATTTAAGGGATATTCCTACGTTTACGTCGCGTTTAAGTCGACTATTTTTTTTTTTTTTTTTTAGAAAAATTGTCTAAAAAGGATTAAGATCTGACAAAAAAGAGAGAAAGAGAGAGGAATTGGTTCATTGAAGTTCATTTTTATTTATTTCAGTCGGTATTTTGTATTAATTAACGAGATGTATTTTGTAAAATGAATAATCGATATATCGCATATATGAATATTTGGATCAATATAAATAATTCAATGTGAGTATACAGTCATTTAAATTACGTATTGATATTTTATTATTTTATTATGTTTCTATAAATACTATTTGAAAACTTTATCGTATATAATTTTATTATTGTATAATAAATGAAGCAACAACAACGACAGTACAGGTTTTGCAATCCAAATTGGATTGTTTGCAAAAATCACGTTCAATAACGTTTGCCAAAGCAAATTAATATTTGTTTTTGTTAACATTGTTATAAATATTTATTTTATAAAAAATATTCATCATATGAATATCCAGCACGATTATTATCCATCCGATATAAATTAATAAGACAAATGATAATTAATTATAATAATAATAGTAACAATATTAATAAAAATAACATGATATAGTCCAAAGGATATATGGGTTATTTAAATAAAGGATAAACAGAGAGTAGAAATCGATAAAAGTGAAAAGAGGAGAGACGAAAAAAAAAACTTTGCGAGAGATGAGAGAGAAAAGAGAAAATAAATGTTGTAGGAAATATGTTCCTGCGTTAAAAATCGAAAAAGAAAATACGTAGTAAGTAAGTACTTATACGTATGTATGTACGTTGTTTTAAGAGGAAATAAAGACCGTGCTCGGATAAAAGAATATGTTGACGATAAAACGAATGAATGGTAGAACGAATGGAAAAATCGAACGTTCTACTTTCGCACTTCAATTTTCGCGCGAGCTTCGATATGCCAACGATGATTTATATGAAAATATTTCATACGCCAAATGTCTATTTATCTATTTACATACATAAAAATAAATAAAAAAGAAAATTATGACGTTGCTACGAAATACTTGGAACAAATTGCCGATGATTAGTTTATAATATATTATAGATAACGAATCATGATTAGATACGATTACTGTTGTTGTTATTATTATTATTATTATTACAGTTATTACGATCAAAAGACATATTCTTAGATGAATAATTCTAGTAGGAATTAAATTGTCAAGTTAAAAAAATATATATAACAAATTTATTACTAATAAATTTCTTCAATGTAAATTTCTTCGGATAAAAAAATATTTGTACTCCATTACTATGTGCATATAACCAATTCAAAATTTATATCTTATATAATTTGAATTATCCCATTAAAAATTATTACTTTTATTGAAAAGGAATCATGGATAAATGAAAAAAAAAAAAAAAAAAGAAAATTTCGATAATAATTTGTATTATTAAAGCACAAAACTAATAATGACGCAATATTTCATCGGTAATTAAAATTAATAAGCTATTTAGACGATTGCGCGAATGAACTTTAACTAATTTTAATAACAGGATTTTTAATCAAAAATGTTTCTTTTTTTATCGTAATTAACACTCAACGATTTTTAAAAGTTTTACAATTTTAATTTATATACATATATAGAAATGTAATAGATACGTATATTATATTTCAAATAATTTTCGAAGTGGTTTAATATTAATTAAACAAATTTTTGTAATTGTCGTTGAGATAATTAATAGTAAATAAAAAAATCCAAACAGTAACGTTTTTATCGAATATTCTCAAAAAATTTATAAACATTTATTTGCGAATATATTCGATCTGATTTAAAAAAAAAATATATATATATATAAAATTTTAGATGAAATATGAAAAATATTTTTATTTCATACTTGTATACGAGTAACAAATAAATAAATGAATAAACAAATTAATTAATACGATCAAAATAATCCCACATTTTCTCTAACAATTTTTCTTACTTCCCTTCAATTAATATCAACATATTTATCGAACACAAAGAATTATTATAACTAATACATCTCTCTCTCTCTCTTTTTGCTTGTGTGTATATTTGTAAGTAAAACGAAAAGAGAAAACAATGACCATTCACGTTAGCAAAATCAATGAGAAAGTCAAATAATCTTATGTTTATAATGTACCTATGTACGTTCGATAATACAAACTCAAAATGTCAACGATATTATGACTGACATTGTCGAAGTATGGACGGTAATAACGAACTCGGAAATACGCAACTCGATATTATCGACATTTATAAACCGAAAATTCTGTCGTTTGGCGAGCAACGGTCAACGTCATAGCGAAAACCACATTTTGGTGGGCTAGTCGACATTAGTTCACCATCTACCATCCAACCAAGCAAATTTATCATTGCATGTGAAACAAGGTCGTACGTATACTCATACATATATATATATATATGTATAGGCCACATAAACACAAAGACAAACACGCGTTGTAATTCAGCTTACGGTTTTACTCGAGGGTAGTAAACAAAAAAAAACAAAAATAAGAAAAAAAAAAGGAAGAAGATACGAGAGACGGCTATTTTCTTTTTATTCGGCTAAAGTAGATTAGAAAGAGACGTATGTAGTTATATATACGTATATACATAGCTGTGTGTGTGTGTATGTATGTATCTATGTTCGGATATATATGAACCAACAATAAGTATTTACATCGTAGTTATACCCGAATGAATTCTCACGAAAATAAAATGTTGAAGGTCTTCCTCCCTTTTTTCTTTCTTTTTTTTTTTATTTCTTTTTTCTTTATGATCATAAAGTAGGGAGCATGATACACGGATCTAGCGATTATTGTTTAAGCTGTTTTTATACTATAGCTTCTTTTCCCCTCTCTCATTTATTCATTAATCAAAAGAACGAGAAAATAAAGTTGCGTTACACGTAATAAAAAGTAAGAACGAAGGAAAAAAAAAGAAAAAAGCAATTTGAATAATTAAATTTGTAAGGAATTATAAAAAACTGCGAAACAAAATGGAAGTTATTATTTGAAGATCTGCGAAAACAGTTTCGTGTTCTTTCTTTTATTTTATTTTTCTTTTTTTTTTTTTAACGTCGAACGTTTGTAACAATAGCACAATAAAGAATTAATATTAAAATTTTCGAAAGAAATTGTTCGTTTCTTTAATTGTATATTAATTTTTTTTACCTTGTTACCTAATAATGATACTGCTTCTTTTACTAACATTGTATCGACATAACAATAATGATGATAATAATAATACCTAATAATAAAATAAAGATGAAACAGATCAATCTGTATATCTACGAAATAACCAATTTAATTTCATCCTTGATAACAATAGTCCACTTGTGGATGCACTTGCGGTGCAGTTTTATATGCTGAATTTGTCCTCAGAAAATTCTCCTTGATAACCGAGAAGACATAGAAAAAAAAATAAATAAAAAAAATAAATAATAGTAATAATAATAATAATAATAATAATAATAATAATAACGATAATAATGATAATAATACATATATACCTAATTTGTATATAACAAGTCAATATACTTATATAGATATTAGTCACTTCAAACTCAAATGTACCTTGGTAACTAAAAACATAAAAAAAAAGAAAAAAAATTAATAATAATAATAATAATGATAATAAATAAATAATTAACATATAACAAATTTATATATATATATATATACAATATATTAATAATTTCAATGATATATACGTATATATATATATGTATAATCTGTATATATATTATTCGAATTTAAAAAAAAAATGGAACACAAATTAAAGTGAACGAATGAATGGAGAATGAAAGGATCTCGTTGTAACGTAAAATTTTACGGACTGGACGTGAAACTTCCTATCGGATTGGAGTTTAAAAGCCACGTAAGCGCATCGACGATGTTAGTCAACCGCGACAACATTTGTGAATTCGTCGGATCATCGTACTCCTCTCTCTCTCTCTCTCTCTCTCTCTCTCTCTCTTTCCCTCTCCCTCTGTCTCTCTCTCTCCCTCTCCCTCCCTCTCTTTTTCTCTCTATGTAATTCTGTTCTCTTTCTCTCTCTCCCTCTACCTCTACGCTCGTTTTCCTTTAACGTATGAACCAGCATATGTACATATACGCGTCCACACATATACATATATATATACATATATGTATATAATATACATATACATACATATATATATACATACGTACATACGTATATATAACTACCCTTTTGTTCTCCAGTTTCACATTTTCCTCCTTCTCCCTCACCTTCCCTTTCTCTCTACCCTCTATCCCTCTCCCTCCTTCTCGCTCTTATCCTGTCTCTGATTTTTTTTCTTCTTTTTTTTTCTCTCTCTCTTTTTTTTCCCCATTGCTGTGTACTAATACGTCACCTGACTGACGGAATTTTTATAGAAATTATACGAGCCATTCGTGACGCACGTAAGCTCCCTTCCCCATTCGTATCACTCTTAACGTTATTTAGATCTTACGGAATAATAAGCACCTAAACATTAGAGAGAGAAAGAGAGAGAGAGAGAGAGAGAGAGAGAGAGAGAGAGAGAGAGAGAGAGAGAGAGAGAGAGAGAGAGAGAGATACGTGCGTTAATATATCATCAAATATTAACAACGTGTTGTATTAAAATTTCTAACATTTAAAATTCGTAATTTCTATGTATATATATACGTGACTCGAGAAAGCCTTCCAATTCGATTGCATTCTCTCAATACTGATTAACTATCTCGATTATAATAGTGTCATAGTTTTATCCAAACTTTGTTTTTTGATCGTGTCCATTGCCATTGGCAAAACGCATAAACGCATAACGCAGAAACGCATAAACGCATAATATCGACGTTCAACACCAATTATTAACAAAGTCGTGATAAGAGAGAAAAAAAAAAGAATGGAAATCAACGACGAACAAATAGAAAAAGAAAAAATTTGGATCTCGGAAAATCATACGTTTATATCTTGAAAACCCGAAAACAAGAGGAAAAAGACGTAGAAGTAAAAAAAGAAAAAAAGAAAAAGAGAGAAAGAAAAAGGAAAACAGAAAAGAAGTATCGAAAGAGCTCACCATAGAGTAGCATCCAAAAGATGAAAACGCAGATCATCCTGAGGGACGTGCTCGTGCCATTACCCACGGTGTTATATTGTAAATCCATTCGCAGTGCTTTTACGGTCCATCGTTTCCGGTACATTTCACGATTCTGTTACTTGTACACGTTCAAAAAACGCGCGTAGAGACTCCGTCGAAAAATTTCCTTCTATTTTTCCTTTCTTTTTTTTTTTCTATTTCCTTCTTCCTTCTTTCCAACACTTTCGACTTAACGTCGACGTATAATATATATATATATATTTCTCTCTCTCTTCTTCTTATCTCTTACGATAAAGAATTTTGCACACTCGCGAGGACACCTCTTCCTCACCTTTCAAAAAGTTTTTCGAACACTCGTCACCTTCTCTTCGTAACCCCGTCCCTATCATTAGGTCATCCGTCGGCGTCGTTATCGCACAAAGAAAATACGAATCGTTGTTTCTCTCTCTCTCTCTCTCTCTTTCTCTCTACTTTCTATCTTTTTCTTTCTCTCTATCTCTTTCACTCATTCATTGATTCATTCATTAACTCATTCATTCACTCACTCACTCACTCACTCATTCACGCACTCGTTCACTCGTTGCACTTGCACTTACGCACACGCACACGCACGGACCGCACTCTCTTCTCTCTCCGCTTCTTTCCTTCTCGCAAGGTAGACTAAAACTATTCTAACATAGTATATCATCATCGATCGTCCTCGGCTCCACTTCCAATTTCTACGAATTCTTCGTTTCAAGGACGAAAAATACTACGAAAGAAAAACAAAGATACGGAACGTAACAAAACGAAAAGCAAAACAAAATAGGGACAAACAAATTCACGAGTCTGTAGCAATGTGTTAGTAGCTTTTGACCTTCGTCTCTTTCTCTCTCTCTTTCTCTGTTTCTTTCTCTCTTCGTATACAATCTAAGCAAGAGAGAAACCGACGAACGAACGAGTATATAAAGTATCTTCGCTGTGGTTTTTCTCTTGGCAATTAAGCGAGAATGTCGAGAAATAGGTTGGACGGAGGCTTATGATTAAGCTTAATGCGTGCATTGCGTTGCTCCAAAGGATTTTCCTTTTCTCCTCGGAAACGTTAGCGAAACAAATCTCCTTTTTAGCGTGTGCCACGACATCGCGAGATAAAAGCTTCGAAAAAAAATAGAGATTAAAGTTTTACGAAAGAAGAACAAGGATTTCTTTTGCGAGAATGATGCTCTTCCTTTTTTCTTCTTCTACTTCTTTTTTTTCTTTTCTTTTTCTTTTTTTACTTCCTCCTTTCTCCTTCTCCTCCACTCTTCTTCTTCTTCTTCTTCATCTTTTTCTTTACGCGACGTTCTCAACGCTTCGTTCTCAAACACGACGCGAGCGGCTATTATTACATAGAAGAGAAAAAAGATAAATAAATAAAAAAATAAAAAGGAAAAAAAGAGAGTAAATTCTGACGAAAGAGATTACGTACGGATTAAATGAAAATTTCGAATAATAGACACGTATTGTATAAAATCTAAAGTGTTGTTATCGATAAAGTCGATAAACTGCGTTTTACGTGAGAATGGAAATAAACGTATGAATAGCAATGGGCAAAGGATGTTAATGAATATCTTTTTTTCTTTCTTTTTTTTTTTGGAGGACGAGGGAATGGATTTAAAAAAGAAAAAAGACATATATATAGTATGTAAACGTCTGCACATACGTATGTAGATATATGTAATATACATATGTACACACATACGCGTTCGCTCGCGCGACACACACTGACGCACGAAGAGGAGGAGACACGCACGGACATCGATATCATGACACAAAAGGAACATGCTACCGGCATTTTTGAAATAAACCCACGTATGATAGACACGCAAATAGGATAGACGTATAAGCGGCGCGTAAAATTTCATTTTCTTCGTGAAAATCACAACGAGATACAACACGATGAAACTTTCATCTAAATAAATGTATGTGTGTGTACACACATATATATACATATATAAAAATGTATGTACAAATTTCATACGCACGATGAAACAAAATGCGCGAATTCGTTTTATTAGAGAAATCCTCGCGAAATTATTGTTGGTGATTAGGAACAAAAGAGGAAGGAAAAAGTAAAAAGAAAAAAAAAGAAAAAAGAAAAAAGAAAGAAAGAAAGAAAGAGAAAGAGAAAGAGAGAAGAGTTTACAGCAAAGAACAAAAGAGTCTAAGAGTAATTTCGGTTCGTCGTGAAAAAAGAACCACCTTAGAGACTTGCGAAATTAATTCTCCAAAGAGTGTACGTGCGTACGCGTGTACACGCGAGCGCATGTGTGTGTATATACACGTATGTGTATCCCCATACAGCTTCCATTAATTTCTCCTTTATCCTTCGATATCCGGATTCGTGTTCTATGTCCGGTGAATTCACACAACGACGCGATATTAGCCACCACTAGCAACGCACCACTACCTCCCCCTCCCCCTCCCACCCCTCGACCACCCACCTCTACCTTCTACCGAAACAAGTGGATGATGATAACGAACAAATTACACGCTCGGACATATAACAGTCGGACTTATTACAGCCTGTTGATTTGAAATATGAACGATTGTAGATTTACGCTTGGAGTCGTTACTAGCAAAACTGCTTTCAACGTATTCATTTAGAGAAAGGAGAGAGAGAGAGAGAGATAATTCGAGATTAATTTCGAATCCTTCGAAACAGATACGAAGTAAGATCAAACAATACGAACGCGATCTTATGATTCGTACATCATTAAAATCTTCATTTAGAAAACGATTCATTCGAACTTACTTTCTTTCTTCTTTCAATTGAAAGTAGAAAAAGAAAGGAAGATGGAAGGAAATGAAAGAAAAAATAGAAGAGAAATATGGTGAAAACGTAGTACGGTCTACCAGCTGACCCTTTCTTGACGTCCTCAACAAATCTCTTCAGTTAAGAACTAAGGAGAATCTTTACGATGATGCCCCGAAAGCTTGTTGATTCAGTACTTTTCAGAAGAACGAAGGAATCCCTTATGTTGACCAAGTAACACAAGAAGTTTCTTCCTCTGCGAACTGATTCACGAAAAATGAGTAAACGCGCGGGGTTGGTGGGGTATGATGAGGCGTAAAAATGAGTTGGGAAAAAGAAAAGAGAACCGGGCTTTTCTGGAAAAGCTTACGTTCTTTTTTTTTTGTTTGAAAAGAGAAAAAGAAAAAAAGAAGAAAGTAAAGAAAAAACGAACATTTACGAGAATGACGACGACGACGACGACAATAACACAAATAAAAAGTATACACGAGTCACGAATAATCGTTGGCACGTGGTCGGTTTCAAAGATCTCTTTATCAATCTTAACACCCAAGTTCTATCACGTTTAGATCATTCGCGTAAAATACTTGTACTTTCTGCTGTCCGAGAGTAGAAGTGACGAAAAGATAGAGGAGAGAGAGAGAGAG
>NC_066606.1:2165000-2215000 GCF_905475345.1 Vespula vulgaris
AAAAAAAGAGAGAGAGAGAAAAGCTTTTGTAATCGAAAGCATTTTTAAATCTCCGCATAATCCCCCGATAAGTGTAAGTATGCAGATTATTCGCGGTTATTCGATATCGATTTGAAAAGAACTAAATAAAATAAAAACAAAAAGAAAAGAAGAAAAAGGAAAGAAAAGAAATAAGAATTAAGTGATCCGACGAGATTCTTAATTGTCAGGAGTAATTAAACGGATGAAATATTCGTAAAGATCGACGAAGCGATCGCCGATATCACTTTTTATCTTTTATCTTTTTACTTAGCTACGTACTTTACTTGCGTATGTATTTGTATGACAGGTACATACCTATACAGTTATTATAGTTATATACTTGCTACGTATATACGTGTATTGCTTGTGTGGTGCTCATTGACTCTGTATAGTAACTGAAAAATCTGTTTCTGAGCACGTGGCGCAAGTTGGCAAAGAATATAAGACGCATTGACAGGAGGTAAATCCGTCTTAGCACGTATTCCCGAGCTCTCCCTCCTAACCCCTCTCAACCCCTCTTAACCCCTCCCAACCCCTCTCAACCCCTCGTTGGCGTTGCATCGTCGATCGGATCAATATTCCAGGAGGTTGATCGGTGCCTGTTAAATACTACGATCACGTAGATATACCCGTCGAACGACGCCGCTAATGCTTAAAGGGATCGATCAAGAAGCCAGCCCTTCGATCGAGGATTTGTTACGTTGCGTTTGAGTTTAGTTGAGTTGAGTTGAGTTGAGTTGAGTTGAGTTGAGTTGCGTGACGAGACGAGAGGAGAGGAGAGGAGAAGAGAAACGAAGCTACGAAGTACCGCTTCCTGTTCGTCCACGTCCGCTTTCTCTCTTTTTCTATCGCGTACGAGAACTTTTTCTGTCTTGTGTGTGTATATTAAGTATTTTATACATATATATGTATGTATATATATATGTATGTATGTATGTATGTATGTTGTGGACTTAATGAGAAAAAAAGAAAGAAAGAAAAAAAAAATGCTTGGCCCGTTTAGCGTCCCTTCTTATGTCGTTGTTATATTATTATTATTATTATTATTATTATTATTATTATTATTATTATTATTATTATTATTATTATTATTATTATTATTATTATTATTATTATTATTATTATTATAAATTTTTTTTGTTTGGTAAAAAATATTGTTTGTTGGATAAAAAAATATTTTTTATTTTTATATCTGGCTTTTCTTTTCTCATATCGAATCTTAATCGACCAAAATGTGAGATATAATATCAATTTATTAATCAATATATATATATGTTGTGCATTTAATGAGCAAAAAAGAAAACTTGCTTCGCTTCGAGTCTTGTTTCGTTGTTATGTTATTATAATTATTATTTTTGTTTGGTTTTCTTTAATTTTTATTTTTTCTCTTTCGTTTTTCTTTTCTCATATCGAATCTTAGTCATCAAAAAAAAAAAAAAAAACACGAGACAAAATATCAAGATCGTATTAAATATTATATATATGATGCGCGCTTAATGAGCAAAAAAAACTTGCTTCACTTCGCTTCGCATAGATTCTTGTGTCGTTGTTATATTATTATTATTATTATTATTATTATTATTATTATTATTATTATTATTATTATTATTATTATTATTATTATTATTATTATCCGTTTCTTTTATTTTTAATATTCTCTCTCTGTCTCTCTCTCTTTTTTCTTTCTATCTTTCTCAGATCGAATCTTAATCATCAAAAAAATAGCGAGACAAAATATCAAGATCAACGTTAAGAAAAAACGCAAAGTATCGCCGCGATCATAATTACTATTATACCTGTATAATAGTTTGCCCGATCATCATGATCGTGATAATAATTCCTCATCATGATTATGAATTGCTTCTTCTTTCTATCCTTTTCTATTTTTTTTTTTTATACATACATATATATATATATATTTCTTTTATCGTCACGTAAAATCTCTTCTCCATCCCCCTCCCTCATTAATATCATATTAATACGAAAACGAAAAAAGATAAATAAGATAAAAAGAGAAAGAAGATATATACGTGTTAGGTACACGTGTGTGTGTGTGTATGCACGTACTTAATGGTTAGAATTTATATCATAGAACGTTCTCCCATCATTCGGATAAGTATTAATATCGATTATGAATGGGCTTGGAAGTTCATTCAGTTTTAACGTGACCGACCGACCGACCGGCCGACCATCCGACCGATCCAGCAAGTAACCAAGCAACCGAGCAATCTTGTTGAAGGTGTTGGTAATCTTGTCTTTTGAGATATAAAGATAGATAGAGATAGACAGAGATAGAGATAGAGAAAGAGAGACAGAACATTTCGGTTTCCCTTCGGAACCCCTGACGGGGTCGTTTTAAAGATATCTTATCCTCGTGAGCTCGCAGTTGTTAGAACCATCGAGTGTGACTTTATTAGAAGTCGGCCAGTTAGACTAACTCAAACTCAAAGAGATATTCAGAAAGGAAGAATGAGGAAATCTCGATCTTACAGGAATGAAAAGGGTTCTAACAACGGCGGAAAGTTCGAAGACCAACTTGCCAGTCTGTTTTATACGGACCGTGCTCTCGCCGGGACCGAGATAGCCGTTTTGTCTCGTTGCTTCTTTACGTAAATACATACATAGGTACGTACATAGGTATGTACGTAGATATATACATACATATATACATACATATATACGTAAGTACATACACGAGCATGTGCGCGAACCGTGTTAGGTGTCTACCCACGAGAGAAGAGGGAGAGAAGGAGATTAACATAGCGCGTTGCACGCTACCTAAGCTCGTCGACCTATACCAGCATTCCCCCTCTTAACCCCCCTCATCCAGCTCCTAACCTCCTCCTACCCCATCTCCTCCTCGAATGGCTCCATGCCACTCCTCCGATCCCCTAAACTATTTCCAGACGCATTTCATTAATCTTGAACCAAAAACGTCCAGCGGAAAATGGCGAGTCGTGGCGCACACGGTTAAACGCTTACGTGCCACCTGGCAGAAATAGCAGCCGTTTCAAAGCTTTTACGTTCGCCGAGAAAGCGACACAAGGTTTATCAAGTAACCATGAGAAGTAGGGAGAGAGAGAGAGAGAGAGAGAGAAAATATGTTTATCGTATATTGGGTGATAACCTATGCAGCTTCGTTCCCTACCTACTTCCACCATCAACCCTCTAATGCATTGAAAATGTTACAAGTTAGATTGATTTGTATGCAACGTACGATGATAAAATTATAATGTTTATCTGTATATATATATATATGTATATGTTTTATATATATATATATATATATAAAACGATAAAGATCGAATAGTTTAAATATTATTAATATAGAGTAGATAATATAATCTAGGTTTGAGTCTTCAAAACGATCTATTTCCTTTTTTTTTCTTTTCTCTTTTTTCGAAATAGAAAAATAAATTCTTTTGTCTCTCTCTCTCTCTTTCTCTCTCTTTTCTTTCTCTCTCTCCTCCGTCCAAGATCTAATTATTTCCAAGCGGATATTGTCATTAATTATTCACGGTAGACCGCATGCGTTTTTTCTTATATATATATAGCGAAATGTAGCATTATTTTCACGTTAGAATTTAAGATGCGTTTCTTCTTCCTCACGAAGCAGAACGATAAGAGGAGAGAAAAAGAAGAGAACAAATTTTTAAAAAAGAAAAAGAAAGGGGAAAAATAAGTAATTGTCGTTCCTTACCGCACACGGTAAGAAAGATGATGATGACGATGATGACGAAGACGACTATGACGATGATCATGATCATGATGATTATTATTATGATGATCATGATGATGATAATGATGATGATGATGATGACGACGACGACGACGATGTTAACATGGCTAATAATAGGTAGTCTATGTCCCCGCACGAATTTAATTCACCGAGGACCGGAAACCGATTCCGAAATACCTATTCCAAGCGGGACTGCGGAAGTATTAAAGGGAACGCTTCTCTCTCAACTTGTAACGTGCAAAATATAACGACGAAATTTCCGACACCCACGGGATGTAAGTCATCCTGTGCCAAGTATGTACTACGGTGAGACCATATAATCGTCACGATTTCTCGGTTTTAGTTGCTTTCACCAATCTGAGGAAACATTTAAGATGTTTTTACTTTTAAAAAAGGAATATACGAATATACTAGGTTTTCCCTAGAATTTCTCGTAGAATTTAATTTCCATCGAAATGAATTCCATCGTAATGTTTGTTAAATTAATTTAATCGTTTTCTTAACAAATTCAAGGAACGATGTTATTTTTTTTTTTTTATTATTATCGATAATCTAATGCATCGAATTAAACGATTTCAGAATTAAATTCAATCGTTCGATTTTATTGTCCATGATTTTCCGTGACTGAAATTTTTATTTACGTAAATGTAATTTGTAAGAACATAGTAAAATTGTAGGCATCGTATATTATTTTAAACGTACGGATTATTTATTGCGAACATATGGTCGCGAACTTCTTAGAATATACTAAGAAAATTTTCTGGAAGTCTCTTGGAAATAAATCATTTTTCTTGCTTTACCAAAAAGATTATCATTTGGCTGGTCATTAAAAATTTTACGCGGCCCTTGGATACATAGGTTGAGAAACGTTGTATATTCGTAGAAACCTACAGTATTTTAAATCTAATCGCACGTATCTTATTTTTGTTTCTTTGTTAAAAAAGAAAATTCTCTAATCACGTTTTTATTCTCTTCTTCTTCTTTCTTTACAACTACGTATATACAAAAGATATTGTTTCATTCTGATTAAAACGGATCATGAAAAATTTGTTCTGCGGAATGAGCTCTCTAAAATTATGAATTATGATGAATTACTATTAAATAATTATTTTTATGTATTATACTAAATGTCCTTGCATTATAAATTTTTTTTTTATTTCTTAACGAGATACGATTTACGTTCGATTATAATTTATTATTATCAAAGATTGAGAGAAAAGAAAAGAAAAGAAAAGAAAGAAGAAGATCCATTTTTTCGCTAGGAAATATTGACGTACAAAATGGCGAAAGAGACGTTCATATATCGTCCATTGATACGAATATTATTTCACGATTAAACGATTTTACGTAAACGTTGAATACGACTTTTTCATCTAGATTATAAATAAATTCTTGAAGATAGCAATTTGAGATATTGTCCGATCGTCAAAACTTTCGAATAGTTATCGGACGCACGTCAATGGAGATACGTATCGTGGGATCTCTTTGATAACAAAAAGAAAAAAAAAAAAAAGGAAAAAAGGAAAAGAAAAAAATAATGAATGAATGAATGAATGAATGAATAAATAGATAAATATATAAATAAATAAATAAATTCGAAGTGCGACAGCTTGAGCGATCCATTAACGTCCATTAAAATGACACGTCATTGAAAACAAAACGTTCTACATGTCAATCGGTCATGATGAATGGCAACGAGACCAACAAGAGCGTACGCTCGAAATTTATGCGGAGGAAATAGGTTAGGAAAAAAAAAAAATGAGAAAAAAAAAACATTGAGAAAAAAGAAAAGGAAAGATTTTACAATTTAAAAGTTAAATTGTAAAAATTAATAATACGATAAGAATTTCGAAGTTACGATTATTACAATGATCTTGACGCATTACGAACAGAGCGAAGAGAATTGGAAATAGCATGGACGACGGGCGAACAATCGTCGCGGACGACATTGACGGAAGATATCATCGAAAAAAATATTGTTATCAGATCGGTGGAAGATACGAAAGAAAAGGACGACGGTACGTTCTTTGTTTTATTTTTTGAGAATATTCTCAAATCTAAAAGATTCTCAAATGTATTTTTGTTGGTGCAATAATTATTTTTCTGTGATGATCTTGGTCCAAAAAAATTCATGTCATTAATTTTTATCAAAACGAGACAAGTAGACAAATAATAAAGCAAATAATAATCATAATGATGATGATGATGATGATAATCATAATGATGATAACAGTATGATAATGTTAATGTAATTAACAATGATTTAGGGGCCAAGTTAATATTATTAGAATCTTATTTTACCGATCGTTAATAGTATATTTCTGAATATGATAGGAAAGGACATAACAGGATCAAATAAAATCGAATAAGATTTAAGAAGAGGATCGAATAGGATTTAATAGGATCGAATATGAACAAATAGAACTGATTAGGATTCAATAGGATAGAATACGAATCGAATAGAACCGAATGAGGTCGAATAGGATCGAATAGAATTAAATAGGATCGAATATATTAGAATAGGATCTAACAGGAACAAATAGTAACGATTAATGCATTGTCCAATTTTTCAGAACGTTTCATTTTCATCACGTACAGGTTATTATTAGTTATTTGAATTAATCTTTTTTTTTTATATTTTTCTTTTTTTGCTAGCTACGGTCTTCATTTCTTTTTCTTTTTTCTTTTTGACATTGATAAGCTCTATCAATATTTCTTCAGAAAAAAACTTATCAACCTATTCCGCATGAAGTCATTATATATAAAAACATCCCCGTAAAAAAATATGAAGCTAATATATCTAAACAAAGCAAAAGAAAAAAAAAAAACGTAATTACCATGTTTGAAAATGACTCAATGAGTAATCGATATCAATAAAAAAGTCTAAAATTTTTTATAGAGAAATCAACGGTGAAATATTCGCGTTTCTTTTTATTTACGATTAATATTTACGATTTAACATTATTATTTATTTATGATTAAATAAATAACTCTGCTATTATCAGCGTACAAAGATGTACGCTCTGTCGCGGTGAATAGATAAACAATAAAATTAAAATGTTCGGTATTGATCGAGCTACATATACACAGTGTCCAGATAATTTCAATGTATCAACCTGTTTCTTTATCAAATAGCCCTGGTCTCCTGTACCCTAATATATCCTACTATCAGCGTTTCTCAACCTATTTAGATCAGCAGCCTAATTAAACTCTAGATCTCGTTTCAAATTTTCAATGATTCCGTGAAATGCTACTTGTTATCTTACAAAAGATATCGAGACAATCGATCGATTAATTTATAAGTGATCTTTCAGACAATTCTCGTCGAATGTTTTGCAGTGTTGAATTTGAAATAATACAGAGCGATTTCGATTTAACAGATACTTCAAAATCTTAGATAAATTTGAAATCTGGTTATCGTTAAAAACGACAAATTTGTTGAGTCTTGCAAAAGCAAAAAAATGGTTGAGAAACACTGAACTCCACATTGCTGTCATTTGCTTATGATACATAAAGATATACTTTGTAACTCCAATTGGATGGAACATACATATGTTATCAACGTTCACGTTGAAAATCTTAACACCTGATCTTAATAAAGGTGCGTGTTCACTTTTTCTTGTATTTCCTTGCGTATCACCTTCTTGTATCATCATCGCGTATCATCCTTGTCCCTGAATTCATATAAAAATGTACGATACGATCTGTCCAGGACTTGGACAATGCAATAACGTTGATAGAATGCAGCGAGGATACGTAACAGGCATCCTTTAAGTCACGCTATTAATATCATAATTTTATAAAAAATGTTGCTTTGTAAAAAAAGAAAAAAGAAAAAAAGAAACTGAAGAAAAGAAAAACAAAATGACCGATTTATATTCTGTACCTTTTTTTCTTTTCTTTTTCATCTTTTAATTCCGTTCATCGAAAGAAATCGTTGGAAATCTTTTTTCCATCGAGCTTTCTTTCCTTTTATATATAAAAATTTAATTACGTAATTATTTCATTAAAAATATTTCACATATGAAATATTTCATATATAAAAGAATTTCTTTCGCGTTTCAGATTCTCGCTCATCGTTGGAAGACATATGTAGAATCTGTCACATGGGTGATGGCACTTTGTTAGGACTCAACAAGAATCAATCGAGGTGTCATACTGACGACAAACAAATTCGAATACCCACGTTCTCTTCTTGCTCCTATCTGGGTCCGCTTATCTCCGCCTGCAAGTAAAACCGCCTTGCTAGTGATCCTTTCGTCGTAATCTTTTTCTTTTTTCTTTTTTTTTTTTCACTTTTTTATTCCCATTTTTTTCCTTTATCCCACCGATTATCTCCTTCAACTTCTTCAGAGTACATCATAAGAAAAAAAGCAAAGTAAAGAATCTCCATTTTGAAGCGAAACGTCAAACACGTCTAATAATGTCATTTGGAATTCTTGAAAAAAAAAAAAGAAAAAAAAAATGTTTTTTCATTTATTTATTTATTTATTTTTTCTTTTTCCCGAAAAACAATTCGTTGTACAAACAGGCGACGTAACAAGGAGGCTTGAACAATTATTATTATCGATATTTTATAAATCGAATTATTCAAAACGAAAATCAAAAAACGAAAGAAGATAATAGAAAAGATAGAGAAACGAAGCGAGAGACGTATAAAAAAATAATATACGATGACAGATGTCGTGGTACCGTTGGTCTTGTTCATGCGGATTGTCTCGAAAAATGGCTGACGGAGTCCGGTCACTCTAGATGCGAATTGTGCGGTTACAAGTACGTGACCAAGAGAATACCTCGTCACAACATTTGTCATAGCGTTTTGATATGGTTCAAAACGGTGGTGGCTACGCGTCAGGTATGTTCTTATACAAGAAACCAAAAAATTTAATCGATAATCTAAGTCTTCTTAAAAGAGAAACTGATAAATATCAAACTGATAATATCCATGATATTCTATATAAATATATCATACAATACAATAATATATAAATATTACATATTATATATCAAGGTTTCTCAAACTACATTCCGTAGAACATCAGCTTGCCATTGAAAAATTATTAATATTGATATTATTTTACTACTATCGCATCATTATCTTTCAAGTAATGAAAATCTCAGAATAAATATTTCTATTGTTTTCTTAATCGCTTAATCAATCGTTTAATTATTATTTATCATTAATATCCATTCTATTCTAAAAACGAGGATGTTCAAATTTTGTAATTTGCGAATATTGTTCCCTCGTAGAAAAACTTTTGGAATATATATCTATATACATATATCACATACCATCATGATTTTGTCAGAATTTTTCTTTCATAAAATCCTTTTCCAATTATAGATGCTCCTGGATGTCCTATATCTTTTAGTGACAACTCCATTGGCAATGTTCGCTTCTTACATTTGCGTATTAGCGTTGAAATTATTAATAGAGAGAGGCTTTTATCAGGTACCATGGGTAATCGTCGCCATGTTACCGACCTGTTCTCTCACGCTAGTTGCTTATTGGGCTTGGTTAATGACTTTGGGAAGGTAATATAACGCGAAGTTTACCGCTTACTTATGTATATATATATATATATATATATATATATATATATAGTACATACACATGGACACATATACACATATACATTATTCTTACTTACTATAAATATAAGATTTATCGCGTACATTTTCGCAATACATAGTTGATGCCAACGTTTTCTTTATTTCTATCCCTCATTTTTTCTTTTTCTATTCTTTTTTTGTCTTCATTCTGTTTTTTCTTCTTTGAATTTTATTTCTTTATTTCTATCTTCCTTCCTTCCTTCCTTCCTTACTTTTTTTTATTTCTCTATACCTTTCTTTCTTTCTTCCTGCCTTAATCTTTTATTTTTCAGATTACACGTTCGCCGTTGGCGTCGCTATTGGAGGAATAACTTCGTCGTACGTCTTATAGAACCGGAGGACATCAATAACGTCGCGAACGAACAAAGCATTGAGTCTACAACGATCGATGATTTTTATCAGGAAGAGTCGAGAATGAACGATAGACGATAGATTAGTTCGAGTCTTCTTAACGAGCGTTGTTCAACGTGATCTACGATGATGATCCGAGACACATACATACAGACATACATACATACATGCGCGCATAAGCAAATGTATATATACATATATATATATATATGTATTTATACAGACACATACATATTTCGATATGGAATCGAATGAACGGACGGATGGACGGATGGACGGACGTAGCAAGAAATATTCGTAACTTCTTGTTTTCTAAGAGGGACAGGTAGTTTAGCGTAGGTATCGATATGCTGAAACTACATCATTTATGTCTTTCGAACATCTTTCGAAAGATACTTCTATCGTTGTCCTCAAGTATGCTATCTTTTTTTCAATTCGACATGAGATAGAACGGGTTTTCAACGTTCACTCTTCTCTATCTTTTCTTCTTCTTTTTCTTCTTCTTCTTCTTCGTCTCCTTCGAGTTCTCTCTCTCTCTCTCTCTCTCTCTCTCTCTCTCTCTCTCTCTCTCTCTCTCTCTCTCTCTCTCATTTTAATCCACCTCCATCGTTCCTATCTAGCTAAGAAGCTGTTTCTTTATCAAAGCCACTTCGTCACGATATAATAACGTCGTAACTCTTATGATCGATCGAACGTAGAGTAACAAGAATAGGGCGGAACGTCGTATTCAAGGATTTTATCTTTTTCATACTATACCATTTCAAGTGTGCAACATGCGAGATCGAATCACGTGTGAATAAAAAAGAAAGGGAGAAAAGATATAAAAAGAAAGAGAGGAAACAAAGAAAAAAAAATAAATAAATAAATAAATAAACGAAGGAAAAAAAGAACACCAACGACGACAACTACAACAACAACAACTAAAAGATATCGAACGTTTCTTCAGTCCGATTGCGATCGAGTGAAAGTTGAAAGGGGAAGATGGGTGGGGATAATAAAAAAAAGAAAAAAAATCCTATAAAAAAAAATATAAAAAGAAAAATAAAAGATCATCTCCAATCCGATCACGATCGAATGAAATTTCGAAACAAGTCGATGTTGGATCTTTTTTGTTTTTCTTTTTTTGATTTTTTCCTCTCTTTCTGCTTTTTGCATATTCCTACATAACACGAATACTGCTGTGGGAAATACGAATGTAAAAAAAGAAAAGAAAAAAGAAAATAGCATCGAGTTTTTCGTTAATCCGTAAACGTTATTTCGATTTTCCTTTTTTTTTTCTTTTTACAATATTTTTTTTTTTTATTTTTTAGTTCTTCTCTTTTCAATTTTTCAGATACAATTTAACAGGGAAAAGCTTAAGGGGAAAAGAAAGAAAACGAAAGACGAAAGAGGACAAATATTTTCGAGGATTTTCGAGTTTTGAAATGTTCGTCTTTTCGATCGAAAGTCGTTTGTATAAAAGAAAAAAAAAAGAGAGAGAGAGAGGGAAAATAAAGTAGAACGGATTTTACGCAGCGTACGCTTCATTGCGTTGGAACGTCGATATTATCAAACCTGTTAATTATCCCAATGAATATTCCTATTTTATATTATAATTACCCTTTATTACACCCAATTATCTCCTCACAATGTTATACTGTTACAATTAATATTTCCTATAAAAAAAGAAAAAGAACAAAAAGAAACGTTCTTACATGCATTCGCTACTATTATCGTATTATAAACAAAATCGAAACGCGAAGTAGTAAACTTTGTAAACATCAAATATCCCTAAACTCTTTGGTATTTCATTAACGTTAAAAGTGAATATATTGCAGATGAAGAAAAAAAAAAGAATTCTTTGACGAGTTAATAGTTTTTCCTTGAACGCTCCTTTATTAAATCTTTTTTCCCCTCTTGAAACTGTCCTGTTCGCTTCATTACGTTGGAATGTTGATATTATCGAACCTGTTAATTATTTCCGATAAATATTCTTATTTTATATTATAAATATATACTCATACAATGTTATAACGTTACAATGTTATAATTTTCTTCAAAGGGAAAAAGAAAAAAATTTCTTTACTGACCGTTCACTGCCACATATTATTAAAAGAAAAATTTTCAATATTCTTAAATTGGCTGGTATACCATTGATCGTTGGTTAAAAGTGAAATATTATATAAAGGGAACAAAAGTAATAATGATAAAGGATAATAATACGAACAAATAATACAAAATAATAATAAAATGGGATAATAATAAACAATTATAGTACGATTAATATTTCACATAAAAAGAAAAACAAAAAAAATAAATAAAGATTAACATCTCTAAGGAAAAACAAATTTTTTCTTCTGAATATTAGTTTATTGTCACGTTTATAAAAAATAAAATCTAAGCACGATATAGAAAGTGAGTATATTACAAAAACAAAGAATAATACGAGTAATTAGAAATTATAATGCAATTAATATTTTCTAAGAAAAAAAAAAGAAGAAAAAGATTTATTTTTCAATACTCATTCGCTGACGCATATAACACATCAATAAATTTTTTAAACGTCAAAAATCCCTGAACTCTTTGATATCTTCTCGACATTAAAAACGAAAATGATATAAAACAAAAAAAATATATATATATACGTAACATTTCTTTTCTGCGACACATTACAAAAAAATAAAATAAAATGTAGAATAAATTTCTTAAACCTGAAATATCTCTAATCTCTCTATCGTCCCATCGAACATAGACATTAAAAAGAAATATATTACAAAACAAAATAAAATTTATAATTACAACTAATATCTCCCTATTATAAAAGAAAGAAAATCTTATTTACCATCCATTCGCTGCCATAAATATATGCCGCAGGAAAAAAGAGAGTAGAGAAAAGAAAAGATCTAACCGCGAATTAGTAAATTTTTCAAACCTCAAATATCCCTAAACTCTTTCTGGCATCCCACCTCTGGCATTAAAAGCGAATATATTATATAGAGAAAGAAAGAAAGGAAGAAAGAAGAAAAAGAAAAAAAACTTTAGACAGGTTAATAGTTTTCCCTTTGGACGTTTCTTTATACTAAACCTTTCTCCTTCGGCATCCTACTCCCTCCACTCTTAAGAAATTGTCCGTTCGATTTAAATCGATAAGAATCCAAGACGAGACGAAGACGAAGACGAAGACGAAGATGAAGAATATGAAAAAATAGAAGAAATAGAAGAAAAAGAAGAAGAAAATGATGAGGATGAAAAGAAGAAGAAGAAGTAATAGTAGTACTAGTAATAGTACTAGTAGTAGTAGTAGTACTAGTAGTACTAGTAGTAGTAGTAGAAGAAGAAGAAGAAGAAGAAGAAGAAGAAGAAGAAGAAGAAGAAGAAATAGTAATAGAAGAAGAAAAAGAAGAAGAAGAAGAAAGAAAAAAAATGAAGAAATAATAGTAGTAACAGCAACAGCAACAATAGCAGTAGCAGCAGTAGCAGTAATAGTAATAGTAATAGTAATAGTCGTAGTAGTAGTAGTAGTAATAGCAATAGTAATAGTAGTAGTAGTAGTAGTAATAGTAGTAGTAGTAGTAGCAGCAGTAGTAGTAGTACTAGTAGTAGTAATAGTAGTAGTAGTAGTAGTAGTAGAAGAAGAAGAGAAATCCTTTCTCGTGATCCCTTGGGAGAGAAGAAAAAAAAGCTCTCACGAGGATATTCTCTCTGGACGTTAGGCAGGAACGAAGGAGTGCCGCCTCGAAGGAAGAAATGAATCTTTTACGCACCATCGCCGTGCACGCATCCGGTTCTTCCAGATTCTCCGGCGGGTGGTGCGTGACGTCTAACTCCTAGACCATATAACGAGCGAATAAAGGAGCGAAGCCAGGAGGTAAAGATGGAGGGAGGAAGGGTGAGGAAGGGTGAGGAAGGGAGGGAGAGAGATAGGTAGACGGGAAGGGGAAGAAAAGAAGGGGATAACGCGTATTATCCTTCCTCTCGACTCTCGATCCTCTACCTACACGTGAGTTTAGATCGCAAACTCTTCGCACGTTTCCCGTTTTTTTTTCTTTTCTATTTTCTTTTTTTTCCCTTTCTTTCTCTTTCTTTTTTCTATCCTTTTTTTTTCTCTTTAATTTTTCTTTCTACTTACTCCTCCTCCTCCTCCTCCTCCTCCCCCTCCTCCTCCTCCTTTTCTTCCTGTTCATCGTTTCTTTCGTTGTGTCAGTAGTGCGATTTTATTTTTCTTTTTTCTGTTTTTTTCTTCCTCTTGAGATACTAATTGTTCGGTTAGATAACGATTAATCGAAGCGTCGGGATATCGGGCAATGTCATTTATTGAACCGTGAAAGTAAAGTTTTCTTTCTTTTTTTTTTGTTCTATATCGGGAGGTTTCTTCGTTTTTCCCTCTTTTTTTCTTCTCTCCTTTTTTAATTAATCTCGTCCCTTTCCAACGGGCGCACAATTTGTTTTCTCGTTTTATTCGAAATTTTATATATACATATAATATATATATATATATGTCTGCAAATTATTGCATACGAACTATAAATTATAATACAAGTTCCAGATCGTATAATTATTCTCTTTTCTCATAGGCGATAACAAATCGGATTTTGGATATTCAACTTTATCATTCTTTTTCTATTATCTTTCTCTGTCTTCTTCTTTTTATCTTTCCATCGAAATATAAGATAAACAAAAAGAAAAAAAGAAAGGGAATAAAAGAAGAAGAAGAAGAAGAAAACGAAAAAGAAAAAGAAAAAGAAAAGAAAAAGAAAAGAAAAAAACAGAACGGAAAAAAAGACAGAAAAAAAAGGGAGGAAAAAAAACATTTACCAGACAACAGCGAGACGATTAAAATAATTGTGATAAACTAACTATCCCACCTACCGACACTATCCAATTAAGAGAATGTCCTTTCTGATTAAATTGGTGACGAGGAGGTGGGAAGGTGGTTGAGGTAGCAGGGCAATGAAGAGAGGACAGGGCGTATAAGAGGGACAGAGAAAACAGGGAGGAAGGGGAGGGAGAAAGGGGCAGTTAAAAATTGATCGTCTCATAAATACGATCGTGCGGCTTGTAAACCATCGACGTAACCTCTATCCGGATGTTGTGTATCGGCGTACGTGAGATAAATTATTCCGAGTAGATCGACTGACTGACTGGCTAACTATCTCTCTCTTTCCTTCTCTATCTTTCTCTCTTTCTCTCTCTATCTCTCTATCTCTCTCTTTTATCTCTTTATGGTGGGTTATGGCAAACCGTAAGGGACACAACTTAACGGGCCGTTAATCACCGTTTAATCGATCACAAACGTTTAAAACTAAACGCGGTTTCTAAACGCGATATTAAAACGATAATATTTAATTCGTATGTTTTTAATCATAATCGATCTTCTTTCGAAAATCGAACATGTTTCTTTAACTATTTCTTTCTCCCTTTCTCACCCACTGTCAATCATCCCCCATAACAAAAAAATTAATCTTTTTCTTTCTTCTCTTTTTTTTTTGTTTCTCGTAAAAATGAAAGGAACGAGTAGGAAGGAATAATGTTTTTTATCTTATCAAGAATGTGAGGAGAGTGTGTAAGTAAGTACTTTACTTACTTGGTCGTTCCTTAACGTTGAAACAAATCGACGAAATGATCTTACACGACATGACAGAACGTACGAACGTCTCTTATTTCTCGTATCTCTCGTATTTCTCGTATTTCCCTCTCTTTCTCTTCATTCTCCTACACTCTCTATATCTCTCTATATATCTGTTTCTCTTTCTATCTCTCTCTCTCTCTTTCTCTAAACACACACACATATATATATATATATATACGTATATGTCTTTCTCTCTATTTCTCTTTCTCTCTTTCTTCTTTTCATACAATGATTTCATCTCCCAACGAGATGCTTCCTCGTTACCCAGCCTTGGCCAAAACCTCGCAAATTTAACGTCGAGAAATATTCTGAATGTATGCAATCAGCGAATAAATGCGACGAATATTTCTACGCTCACCCTTCTTTCATTTTTTCTTTCTTTCTTTCTCTCTCTTTTTTTTCCCTTTGTCTCAAGAACACGTCAACATACTCCAATCTTGACCTTGGGTCTTTTTCTCTTTCTTTCTTTCTTTCTTTTTTTTATTTTTATTTTTATTTTTTTATTTTCTTTTATCTTTATTTCAACGGTTTATCAGCCTCGATAATCTATACTCGATATTTATTTTAATTACGTACTCGAACTGCTTATGTTACTCCACGTTAATTCTGAATTTTAATGCACAACGTGGGCTTTACAAACTTCGTCTCCTTTTGATTGCGAATTTTATTCCCCATTTAATTTTACAATACCCTTTTTATTTCTTCGTATTTTCTAAACTCCGTCGCTTTCTATTTGGAATTTAATTTCCGATTTAATTTTACAATACCTTTCTATTTCTTGTATTTTCTAAACACCGTCGATCTCTACTTTGAATTTCATTTCTAATTTAATTTTACAATACCTTTCTATTTCCTGTATTTTCTAAACTCCATCCCTTTTCCTCTTTGAAATTCACTTCTAATTTAATTTTACAATACGTTTCCATTTCCTGTATTTTCTAAACCCTTTCCTTTCCTTCCTCGAATTTCACATCTAATTTAATTTTACAATACGCTTCTATTTTCGAGATAACATTTTCGTAGATATCGCAACGAAATTTACAATGCATTTTGCAAATATATAAATACATACTTGCAACATGCGTTCGATAAAATATATTACAATTTGCGTTCATGTAGACAAAAAAAAGAAAGAAAAGAAGAAACAAAAAAAATCGTTCTTCATGCGCGCAGTGTTACAAAAATGAAAACAACGGAACAGAAAAAGAAAGAGAAAAGAATAAAAGGAATAAGAAGGAAAGAAGAAAAAAAGAAAAAAAAAACAAATAAAAAAAAAGAAATCGACGAGTACGTTCGGTTCACAACGTGCATTTAGCACGATATTGGTTAATCCAAAGTATGGAACGAAAATCCGTAGAATAAAATGAATCGATTAAATAAAATTATAACATTCTCTCGAAAGTCGAGTTATGTACATTGGTAGTTACGTGCGATCGCTTATCTCCATTTCGTTCCATCTCGTTATAGATATCGCGTTATCGACGAGCATTGAAAGATGGCGCGAGTACGTTCGCAATAAAGCGACGAACAACGGTTGCAGCAGCGACTTCGTAAATTATTACCAATTAGAACGGTTTTGCGTTCACGCTCTCTCCGTAAGCTCAATGCACCGGCTACCAAAATTTATAGTCGATGATAAAGCTATACAGAAAGATGCGAGGAGAGGAGAGAGAGAATGAGAAGATGAGGAGAGGGATGAGAGGGTTATACACGCTTGTTTTCCGCGTGCACGGTTAAGAAGGATGGCTTAACAAGCAACACCGGTTTAAGGCACGCGAGCTAATAAATCCGCCCTCGAATCGAATCGCTTTTGGTACACCGTGTTCAACCATTTTGTATCTTTTTCAAGAAAAACATACCGAGACTGAGATTTTATGATCTGAACGACAACCATTATGAATATGAATATGAATATGATGAGGATCACGATGATCATGATGATGATGATGATGATGATGATGATGATGATGATGATGATGATGATTTTAAATAGATCGTTTTAACATTTTCGTTTGCTATTATGTTATATTACGTTTGTGTAAGTGTTTGATATAAATTAAAAAAAGAAAAATTACTTTATTTCTTTGAGACAGTACCGACGTCATTGGTTTATTATAAATTAATATCGAAATATTTTATTAATAATTAATAAATTAATAGAATAAATAATCAGTAAATTAATATTGAAAGTTTTAATCAAGGACTAAAGAACATAATCGATTATTCTCCTTTTTAAATTTCGTTTAATCGATTTCACTAATTTTTCTTGTTTCCTTTTTCTTCCGTTTCTTTACTTTTTGTTTCTTTTTTTTTTCTTTTCTTTTTACATCCAATGTAAATTCGTTTCAACTTAATCAACTAGGCCACGTGAGATCAATTTAAAATTAACTCGAAATATTTCACACGTGAAATCACAGTAACAACGTCTCTTAACGCATTATTTCGCTATCGCTTTTAACAAGTAGGGGAGTAAAGGGTTAGAGTGATGAAGAGAAGAGAAAGGAAGGGATATTCAGTCGGGCGTTAATTTACAATCAACCTGAACCCATCATGTACGACCTTATTGTACGCGACGTTTTGAACGAAACGAAAAGAAAAAAAAAAATAATAATAATAAATAAGTAAAAACAAAAGAAGAAAAAAGAAAAAAGAGAAAAAGACAAAAGAAAGGAATAATGAAAGACTCTTCTGAAAAAATAAGTTGCGGACTGAAAGGAGAAACGGCTTCTCGACTTTCCCTTCGATAGGATCGAAAACGGGCTTCGAGGAGATAATAACCGTGTTAGTTACAGGCCAACGCAATCAAAGCGATGGACCGGCGCCAAGCAATACGCGTTCTTTGAATTCGTGATCGAGCCATTGGTCGAACGTCGTCGAAACGTGCGAAAACGAACGCATTAACTCCCTCCACGCTCAATTACTTACATATTTCTTATCTGTTATCGCTTTTAACTATAACGAAATGATTATAACCGTGAAATACGGTATGGAGAACGATCCTGTTCGGTTTAACTAATATTCGAACTTTCAATGTCGGGATAATCTTAATTGAGATAAAACGTCTTGAGAATAATTGAGAAAAGAAAAAAAAAGAAAGAGAGAGAGAGAGAGAGAAGGAGAAACTCAAAAAAATTCGTCGACTTTTTTCTTCTTTTCTTTCTTTCATTTCTCTTTTTCTTTTTTTTTTTTTTCTTTTTTTTATACGTATAAAATGATACAACAAAGGCGAACGTACGTGTTAACGAGGGACGTTGTTAATTGATTTTTCTTTTTTTCTTCTCTTTTCTTCTTGCTTTTTTCTTTTTCTTTTTCCTTTTTTTTTTTTTATATACATATATATATTACATATTTAAAAATGATACTTCATTCCGTGTAATTTTCAATACTCTTTTTCGTGATTAATACAGAAATTCTCAAGCAATTTTCTTAAGTGGGAAGTTGATCGATTGTTTTTCAATCTTGCGATTATTTTAGAAAAACGACGAACGATAGAGATATAGATAGAAATAGATGTAGATATAGAAAGAGGGAGAAAGAAAAGGGATAAAAGAAGAAAAAGAAAAAGAAAAAGAAACAATCGAAAAAGGGAATCGTGCGTAAAAACAAATGTGGGAGGGCGACGAATTGATAATAAACCCTAATAATAATAATATTAAAAAATGGGAGAAAGAAAAAAAAAGAGAAAAAAAATAAACCTCTACTATAAACACCGTCGCACAATTGCTTTTTATATATCTCTTAACGAGCGAATTTTAGACAATGAATAATAATGTCTTTCGCTCGAGAGAGAAATTATTAGAGCAAAGGCAACACAACACGCTCTCTAACAGAGTGTTATAGCATTTGCCGTGACCAGGATTCGAACCTGGGTTACTACGGCCACAACGTAGGGTCCTAACCACTAGACGATCACGGCTGTGAGAGGAGTTGGGAAAGATCGATGAATCGTCGATCATGTGAAAGTAGAGTTTCCGATCGAGCGTGACCAATGATCAAGGAGATAAACGATATTGGATACATTGTATACGTGTATAAACATTGTATATGTATGATATTAAATACATTTTATATATATATATATCTCTTTCTCTGTCTCTTTTTAATCTTATATTAATTTAGATTGAAATCTTCTCATATATGTATTCCACCATATATTTCTTACTTAGATTATTTTTCCTTTTTTTATCACTTGTATTTTTTTACTTTTCTTTTCTTATTCATAATTTCTCAAGCGTTAAATTGATATATATATATATATATATATCTTTTTTTCGAATTAACAAAGATCGATTTTCATAATAGATATATGTAATAAGTAATAAGATGCAAGACAGGATCGAAATAAAAAAAAAAAAGAAATAAAAAGAAAATGAAAAAAACAAGAAGGAACGAGCTTAAAAAAAGAACGCGTGCGTCTGCCACATCCCACCTCCTCCCTCTCCCATTCTTCACCATTCGATTACTCGCCCATCGTCCGTCCGTGCAAATATTTCTCTTTGGGAGATTATTATTTTTTTCTCTTGGTACTAGCCTCGTGAATAGTTATCCAAAGGTGATTATTTCAAAGAATAATGGAGAACAACGTTCTTCCGTAAATATTGTGAAGCGAAGCACACGTTTTCGGCAGATTTGCGACGTGAATACCGTGAACTATCATCTTCGTTCTATACGCGTACACACGCGTGTGCATATATGCATACGTGTGTGTCTGTACGTGTGAATACGTGGGTATGCATGTATACAAGTAATTTAGACACGTTTAAATAAGTACGTGTGCGTGTTCATGTCTGTAAGTAATTTAGACGCATAAATAAGTGCGTGTGCGTGTCTGTAAGTAATTCCGACGCTTAAACGAATGCACGTGTGTATGTATATGTGCGTGTAAATAAGTAAGTAAATAAGTAAGTAAGTAAGTAAGTAAGTAAGTAAGTAAGTAAATAAGTAAGTAAGACGAGTCTACGAGATTTGTTAGAACTGTCGTGTAACTTTAAGATTGAAAAAAAGAAAAAGTATCTTAAATTCTGGTTGGAATGAGAATGGCGCGTGACGATCACCGATCGTGTCCTTTGCTCGTTTCGAAAGAAACCGACGACGCCCCGTAGAGGAAAGAAGGAGAAGAAAAAAGAGAAAAAGAAAGAAAAATCGAAAGAGAGAGAGAGAGAGAGAGAGAGAGAGAGAGAGAGAGAGAGAGAGAGAGAGAGAGAGAGGGAGATTGCTTGAAATATCGTGGATAGAAGCTTACGAGAGGAAAGACGTAAGTGCTACGTATATGTGTACGTATATGTATGTATGTGTGTATGTTATAGGTACGTGTGTGTGTGTGTGTGTGTGTGTGTGTGCACGAGGATTCGAGAATAGACCACAAAGTCGTTTTCTTAACCGCTACCACCTTCTTCGATTCGTCAGTTTCGTCTTCGTAAGCCTTTGAGAATCTCTTCCGCCTTCTTCTCTCTCTCCCTCTCTCTCTTTCTCTCTCTTTTTCTTTTTCTGTTTCTCTATCTCTCTCTTTCTCTCTCTCTCTCTCTCTCTCTCTCTCTCTCTCTGTTTCAATCTCTCTATGTCTATGCCTATCTTTTTCCGTCTTCTATTTATTCTTTTTACGTTTTATTATAATATAAAACTAGAAGGTGATCATAAAAAAAGATAAAAAAAGAAGAAGAAAGAAAAAGAGGAGAAGAAAAAGAAGAAAGAAACTTCATAATTTTAATCTTTTTATTTATAAAGGATATCCACTAGGAATATATTCACACTTTATATTATTGATGTACTATCAATAACGATAAATAATCACTTAAGTATATAACTCGAATATTTTAAACAGAAAAATTGTATATATATATTTTTATACATACACACACACACACACACATATATTATATATATATATATACTTGTTTAGTATGTGTCTAGAATATGCGACTAAAGAAATTTGTAGCTTTAATCCCTTTTAACCCAAGGGACGGACGGATTCAAGTAGCGGAAGAGATGCTGCGATGTCTTAAAAAATGAACGGCAGAAAAACATAGAGAAAAAGAGATAGAGAAAGACACAGACAGACAGACAGACAGACAGACAGACAGACAGACAGACAGAGAAACAGAGAAACAGAGAGACGGAGACAGAGATAAAAAGGAACGCGTGTTTTCACGCACGTGCCATTTACACGCACATATACATATACATCCATCACATACATATACCTCATATAGACACCATACAACATACACATAACCATACATACATACATACATACGTACGTAACTACGTAACTAAGTATTAAACTGCATCCATTTATACATATATACTTGCATGCATCCATGCATAACACATACATACGCATGCACACACATTTATATATAAAACGAAGAAATAAAAGAAGCAGAGGGAAGTTGTATGAAGAAAAAGAGAAAGAGAGAAAGAGAAAAAGAAAGACGCGTTCCTTCTGCTAGCGCAGGACTCAACGCAAAGGCAAACGCCGCGCGCACGTGGTGTTATTATATTTTGTTGGCCGTGCCAGATGCCAGGTCCTTGCCGCCACTGGTTACTTTTCTCCTCTGCCTTCATATTCCGGCGTGCGTTATATTTTTGGAGGCTGTAAGTTCTCTCTCTTTCTCTTTCTCTCTCTCTCTTTCTCTCTCATTTTCTCTCTTTCTCTCTCTTTCTATCTTTCGCACGCGTGTGCTAGCACCTTCGAAAAAAAAGTCTCGCGAGGGTGAAGTTTCTATGAGATGAAGAAGGGGACGAGAACACGCCGATATGATAATAAGCTGACTGCCTACGACGAAATGTATCGTTAGGTCGGGCCCATCTTGTTTATTTTTATATCTGCGCTCGATTAATATATATATATGTATGTATGTATATGTAGATGAATGGATAATACGTCTATAATGTCTTAAATCAAACGATGATATCGATAAATAGTCGATATCGGCAATATGTACATTAATGTATATATGTAAATAATACGAGGCTTGTATTATTAGTTTTAATTATAATACGATAATATATTTTGTTTTTAATAGTAACAGTAATTGTAATGATACAATATTTTCTCTCTCCCTTCGTAATCTTATTTCCAACTTGTAACGCGTGATTATTCTTCTTTCATCTTTTTTTCTTCATCCCTTTCGACGAAACTGATGCGAAAAACTTTTCTTTTTCTTTTCTATTTAAACACAAACAAACGCATTGTATTATAATACGTAAAACTTCGTACGTACGATAACGCGTTGATTATCAATTTTTATTTTTAATCTGATAATTTTGTTTTCTTTTCAATAAGAACAATGACCTATATGTATCATACGAAACTATATAATAAATGCATACGCGATAACGTAATCATTTTTATGAATAGTATCTAATTATTTCTAACTTCGTTACAAACACACAAAGACACACACACACACACACATATATATATGTCTGAAAAAAACGAAAGAATTTTTCTATTAATATATTTCTATGTATATACGAAAGATATTTCGAAATTTTCGAATATTCTTAAATCACCTTGTTTCACAAGTTAAATCCACTCTCGTATCTTTTGATAGCTGCTGCTGCTGCTGCTGCTGCCTACTCCCTTTCTCTCCCCCCTCTCTCTCTCTCTTACTCTTGGTGACGACCACAAGTGCCACTTTTAAACGAGGCCGATGCGCCGTGAGAGGCGAAAAATCGAGTACAGCGACTAATTTTCAAGCACGAATAACCCGCATGCATGCCCGCTCGGCCCGCAACATCACATAGCAAGAGATAGGATCTCTAAACGGCCTTTATATATATATATATATATATATATATATATATATATATATATACATTATATATATGTATGTATGTATGTATGTATATAATATATATATAAAGAGTGAGAAAGAAAGAGATATTCAAATAGATTAACTCCACCCCCTTCCTTCCCCTATCCCTCTTTTTTCAATTATACTAAGCTCGTTCCCCATTTGCGAATCCTCTCGTTGACCTATTCAAAAACCGATTCTTTCGTATTCGTGTTGCCTACTCGAATTAACAATAGGATTTCACTGTTCGTAGAAAAGCTACGAGTAAAGTCATCGACCCCCGTGTTTGAAAAATTTCTCTATCCTTCTCTCTCTCTCTTTATATATATATTTCTCTTTCTTTCTCTCTCTCTTTATCTCTCTTTACGTATTGGGTAGACGACAGTAGAACGACGATCATTATGTTAACTGGCAATCACGGTAATGCTGCTGTCATCAGAGAGTTGGTACTCGGCAATAACTATAATGCAGTAGTTCATTGTGACTACTCCCGCCTAATATCTCTGCATTAGATTCACGAGTTTTCATTGACAACTACCGGGGTAGTAGTAGGTAGGAGTAGGGGGTAGAAGTATAAAGGGGGATTGAGGTGAGGTGAGGTGAGACGAGTTGGGACGTAAGAGTTAGGTGAGTAAGAAAAGAGTGACAAGCACGTTCTTCGTTTTACAATCTTCTATAAACTAACCTTCCGTGTTCTGTCGTTTATCTCGAATGATTTTATTTTTTTTCTTCTTCTTTTTCTTCTTCTTCCTTTTTTTTTCTTGCGAAAGGGTTGTGTAGAAGAAGACGGAAGATGGGTAGTAGGTTTGTTCGACTTTCGAAGAGCAAGTACGCGATTGCGTTTAATTACGAACGACTCTTGTTGTTAGAGAAAAGACTTAAGACATCATGATCGTACTACGTAGAACCGTTTCTCTTGTTGGCTAAGAAAAATACAGTTAGCGAGGCACGCATAGCATAGACGATAGCTCTACTGTACTCGTGACAACGCTGGTTAATTACTCCATGACTATTTCTTACCAATGGACAAGAACTCTCTCTCTCTCTCTCTCTCTCTCTCTCTCTCTCTCTTTCTCTTTCTCTCTATTTTTCTTCTCTTTCTCTTTCTCTTTTTCTTTCTCTTTCTCTTTCTCTTACGAACGAGTGCGCTCACGCACGATTATTTTCTATCCCCCTAATGGCAAGCTCGATCGTCGTTCGAAATTCTTTGTGCGTATCGTACCACATACCAGGCTCGTGCTCCCTTTAAAATCTAACGCGTGAGACTTAGAGACAGATGCAACGTATAGTTACAACTATCTTGTCTCTATGATGTACATATGTGTGTGTGTGTGTGTGTATATATATATATATATATATATATATATATATATATATACATATATATTAGATATACGATAGATATATGTATGTCGTTCTTATTTATTCAAAGATTCAGAAATTATAAAAAATATAAAACGAGAGATATAAGAACAAAAGATAAAAATGTAATCTATCGAAAAGATATCCCAGCGAAAGATAAAAATGTTCGGCAAGGAAAACGTAAAAAATGTTCGTCTAAAAATATCTCATCGAAAAGTGACCATCGGATAAATGTCGGTCAGAAATTGTGTCAGCAAAGAAATGATAAATGTCTACTAAAAGTGTTCGCTAAAAAATAAGTCGTTCAAAAATTTGTCGTAGAAAAGTTGAAATCTTGATTCCTTTTCTTTTTCTTTTTTTCTTTTTCTTTTTCTTTCTTTTTTTTTTCTCTTTGTAGAATTCGTTCGACGAAGTAAAATCGAGAAACTTTTGTAAAATGCGAAAGATAGACGATAGATACATGTTTTCCATAATAAGAAAATGAAAATTGATAGATCAGTAGACATTTTCGAATTATTTACTGTTATGTTTATATTGACAGATCAGTGTCATAACCTGTTACGTTCACTATCATTTTTCTAACGGCAACAATAACGGCAGTTATAACCAGTACACTAGTATCGCAATACGAATGTAACACTATTGCAAATCCCGTTAGCTTCTATTCTTATATATAGTAATCTCTTTTCATTTTTTGCTTTTATCGATATCTATTATTATTATTTCATTTTATTTATGTCTTAATTTTTTTGTTTTACTATTTGTAATCTCTTTTTATTTTTATTTCTTTCGTTTCAAATATACACTTTTTAAAGAGATTTTAAAGAAGTCACGATAAATTCGACTCGACGAAATTTTATTTCTTTTTTTCGTTTTCTAATTTTCTTTAAAGTTATTCGTGATTATTTGAAAAAAAAGAAAAGAAAAAAAAAGCACGAAGAAACCAATTTTAATGAACGTAAACCGATTTGAGAAATGTACGACGATGTATTTCCTCGAAGTTTATACATACGCATAAACAGTATCGTTTTATTAACAATAATTTTTCATCACGTCAGCTGATTAAAATCTGCATCGGGATTAAATAAACACGATCAATAAACTAGAAAAAAATTGAATATTTTGTTTTATATCGACCAATCAAAAAGTCACATATCTAAATACTAACTTTTGATTCGTTAGTAAATAATAAATTAACGATAGCAAAAATACAAAGTACGACAATTTAATTCTCATTATCAATTTACGAACGAGAGAAATCGATCGATCGACTTCGATATTCTGACGTACGGATAATTACATTTTCTTGGGAAGCTTACAATATTTTTCCTAATCGACCAAAAAAAAAAGAAACTCTCGTTAAGATAAAATTTGTATCAAGTATAAATTTTCTCGCGAAATCCTGCTAAATCTGCTAAATCTTATTATATTTTCATAGCTTGAAAATATTTCTTTACGACTACGTAATTGAAAACGTCGTTCTTCGTAAACGTTCCTGAAGATCGTTCAATATAAAATCATCGTGTTTCTGTATCAACACAATCTCCGGTTGATATTCATTAAACGCTTTTTTCCCGACTTTCTTTATAACCATTACCTCCTTCATCTTTTCCTTAACTTCCTTCTTCTTCTTCTTCTTTATTTATTTATTTTTTTACTTCACTTCAATCATCTCCTTTATTCCCTTTTTTCTTGTAATCTTCTTCTACTTCACCTCCTTCACCGCCATTTTTTTCCCATCATTTTTCTCACTTTCTTCTTTTCTTACTTCACCTCCATTTTCTATTCCTTCATTCCCTTCCTTTTCCTCTTACCCTCCTTCATCTCTTTCTTCTTTTCTTCCTTCGTCTCCTTCACCTCCTTTTTCCCTTACCTCACCTCCATTACCTCTTTCACTTTCTTCTTTTTCTTCTTCATCGTCTCCTCCGTTCACCTCCTTCATTTACTTCACCTCCTTCTTCCTCTTTTTTCTCCTTCATCTTTTTCACCTTCTTCTTTTTCTTCTTCATATTCTCCTTCACCTCCTCCTCCTCCTCCTCCTTCACGTATTTTGCATTTGCTTTACGATCTCCCGGCGTTCTTATACACAATAAAAAGTTATATTTAATCTTATGCTACCGGACTGAGAAAGAGAAAGAGAGTAAAAGAAAGAGAAAGAAAGAGAGAGAAAGAGAGAGAGAGAAAGAGAGAGAAAGAGAGAGAAAGACAGAAAGAGAAGGAACGATAGTGATGGGAGGGGTGAAGAGAGAGAGAGAGAGAAACTCTTTACGATTTCTACTGGCCATTCGATACGAAGCTTTACGAGGAGATCTCTGCGAGGAGTCCTTTGGTTTATTCTCATATCTGTCGCCACACGAAATATTCTAACTAATCTCTTTCTCTCTCTCTCTCTCTCTCTCTCTCTCTCTTTCTCTTTCTCTTTCTCTTTCTCTTTCTATCTATTTCTCTCTCTCTCTTTTTCTATTTTTTTTTTTTTGGTTTTTTCTTGTCTTTGAAATTAAATATCAGTAATGAGAGTAACGTTCTACGTTTTTCTTATTTCGCATTATATTATCAATTTCAGTTTTTTGTGGGTTTCTTCTCTTTTTGTTTATGTCTTTTTCTTTTACTTTCTTTTTTTAGAAATTAATAATGCAACTGCTTGGAAATCGTACAACATATTTCTCTGTCACTCTCACTCTCGCTCTCACTCTCACTCTCACTCTCGTTTTATCTCTCTATTTTTCTCTTTCTTTCGATTTCTTTCTCTATCTCTATCTCTATTATATGTTAGGATTTATTTGAAATATTTATCGAGCCTTTACTTTTATTATTTCGTTATGTTTTAATTTATAACGCAGTTTGTAATATGTAAGTAGTATGTAATGAAATTGTAATGTTATTATAATATATATTTATAATATATAGTAATATATATATATATATATATATATATATATATATATATATATATTAAATATTAACAGATGACACACAGAAACGAAATTCATTCTATCTTTATCTCTGTCTCTATATAACATATATTTGTATTATATGATACTATATATATACACATATACAAAGTGTCCCACAAACTGGAATAAGCTGTAAATTTAAATAATTAAACAAAAATTTAGCTACGATAACTTCAACACACACACATCTATACACGAATAAAATTTATTCTGTCTTTATCTCTTTCTCTGTCTACCGTTTCCTTGTAATTTTCTTTTATTTACCGCAACGCTCTTGCCGCCGATGACGATGGCAGCAATGACAGTAGTAGTGGTGGTGATGGTGGTGGTGGTGATGATGATAGTGGTAGTAATGGTGGTAGTGATGGTGATGGTGGTGGTAGCGGCGGCGTCGTCCCGTCTAAACGAAAACGACGTAGAGGAATATCCCCATTGGTGGTTCTGTTATCTCTAAAACACCAGCGCTCTGAGCGAAATAATGTGTCGCGAGTGGCCTCTAACAACCGGTTAAGCCATTATAATACTCGGCCTCTATAAGGACAAGACAACACTCGATATCTATAGTCAAACTTCTCATTCTTCCTTTACCTTTGGGATCGAATTCGCGTACCTTTCCCTTTCCAGTTGGATTCACACCGCACGAGTCCACTCTTTCGAAACCCTTTTGTGAGTCGAATACGCGACGATAACGAGGCCGACGTTTCGCCAATGTATTTAGGTATCCTACTCTTTCCACCCCGCCCATGTCACCCCATCCCAATTCACCCGTCGTTCCCGTATTCCCCATTCCTTCTCTAATCGACCAGGTTATTTATAGCCAACGATATATGTTTTTATAAATACGAGAGACACGATTTCTCTAGGATATATGTGTATATTTATATATATTCTTCTGATGAATATGTATGTATGTATATATGTATGTATGTATGTATATATGTATGTATATAGATTGATATTCTTATAATGAATATTTATGTATATATATACACACACACACATATATATATATATTCTTGTGATGAATATCTATCTTGAGATGAATATCTAATATATATATATATATATATATATATATATATATATATATATATATTATATATATATATCTTAATGATGAATTATTCAGTTAAACCGAACAATTCTCATTTGAGTGATTAGTAACGATAAGATTAAACGATAGGATCAATCATAACGATGATATAATTAACGATTTTCCTATGTTCGAAACGGAGAGAATAATTTGTAGATAAATAGATATTATGTAAATATATGTTTTAATATGACGCCCGCTGACTTTTATCGTTCGCCGAAAATAATTTTCTGTGACTTGCAAAATTTTCTTCTATGAATGATCGACGATTAATTACTGATTATAAATTTTTATTAATAATAATAATTATTATTATCTATAACAGAAACTTATAAACAATTATTAATATATAAATAATTATAGATATAATAATCATACAATAGATACAAACAATTAATTAACTCCATAAAAATAATGATGTTAAAAAATAATCAATCGTCTTCGTTTAGTTTTAAGATAAAAATCAAATTGACGTTTATACCATCATCCCGTTATAATTGACAAACGTATTATACCTATCTATACATACGTACGTTCGTTGAAATATAATTTCGCAAGAAGAAAAACTGATATCACAAGTATAAATAATTCCTTGAAAATTGTTGTTACCTTGGTTTACTTCGAAAATAAAAAATAATAAAAATAAATAAGAACGACGTCGTGTCGTTGTCACCAGCGTAATGGTTTACACGTACCTGTGTACGTATTTTGAGAAATAAAAAAGAAAATTAAAAATAAAAAAATAAAAGGAAAACTAATTCGCAAATAAACAGATACATACGTGTTGCATACACAACAAACACACACACATACGCACATACAGATTACTTATGAAACTGTTATTACTAAATCAACAACTTTTACGATATTACAAACATTGACAATAATTTTTACGATAATCGTTCCGTTTCGTTTCATTTCATTTCATTTTCCTTTTTATCTTTTTATTTCTTTTAAGGGTAACATTCGACATAGGAGGACCACCTAGAAAGATTCGAGATGGTCTCTTTTAACTACGTATGTATGTATCTATCTATCTATATATACATATATGTATGTATGTATGTATATATATATATATACGTATGCATACATATATGCATGTATGACCAATTCGATGTTTGGTGTGCTTATACGAAATCTCTCGGGTCGATAGCTCGTGAACAAAGCAGGATTACATGTACACACACACACATACACATATATACATACACACACATAGATCGATCTTAGTAATAAATTACTAACTTTATGGGTGATACCGTATAGCTCGTGTAAAATGCGAATCGTCGTCGTTGATCCACCCACACACAATCGAACGCCCTCGTGTTACACCGAGCGCGTGCTTGTGCTCGCGCGCACCAAAACTTTTCTTTTTATTTATTTCATTCACAGTGACTTAGCACACGCCCATCTTAACTCTTTGGATCCTTCTTCTATCTCTCTCTCTCATTCGTTCTTCGTTTTCTCTCTCTCTCTCTCTCTCTCTCTTTCTTTCTCGTTATCTCTTTCTCTTTCTTTTTCTCTTTCTCTTACTCTTTCTCTCTCTCCTTCTCGTTTTCTCTCGTTCTATTTCCTTTTTTCTTTTTTTCTCTCTTTACTTCTCTTTCTACACTCCGCACCTTCAGGAGATACCGGAATTAACGAATTTCTCGCAGCTGGCTCTTGCCAAAGGACGTAACGAGCCGTCTTGGATGCTTCGGCTGTTGCTGCTGCTGCTGCTGCTGCTGCTGCTACTCTTTTCGTCAAGAAAAAGGAGAAAGAAAAAGAAGAAAAGGAAAAAGAAAGTGAAGAAATATCGTTACCTACACTTTCGTGCGTACATATGTACGTACTTACGTGTAATGCGAGACGTGGTGTAAACAAAAATAGCTTACATACGAGTAGATATATTCCAAGGACAAGTGATCTGGTAGTCGATAAACGTCAGTTCGCTGTAGGTCTTTTATTTATAATTTTATATATATATACATATATATGTATGTATGTATGTATGTATGTATGTATGTATGTATTGTAAGATATAGGTTTACAACAGAATATTTTAGAAAGAGAATAAAAGAAATAGAGAGTGTATAAGATTGTTCAATAGAATTAAAATACTTCTTAAAGATTTCTTATCTATCACACACACACATATATATATATATATATATATATATATAGATAATATAATTTTTACATTAAGTTCGATGTCTTATTCTGGAAGTAATTTGCATTAATTTGATATTAAATATCTCACATGGTATCTTACCATGCAATTAGTTTTAAATTGAACGCCAAGAGTACTCTCTCAAACTAGTGATTAATGTATTCATCAGATATCATTTCGTTATTGTTAAACGGTGTAAGCAGAACTCGTAGAGAAAAAGATAAAAAAAGAAGAAAGAGAGAGAGAGAAGAAAAAAATCCTGAAGAAGAAGAAGGAGAAACAGAAATAGAGAAAAAAAAAGAAATAAGCAAAAAAAAAACATTATATTATTGTATTATCACATAATAGAGTTGGTAGTAATGTGTAAATGTCGAGTCATGCTCGACGAAAGATGGTAAGATTTTTAATCTAATATCAACCAATTCATAATATTAACAATTAAGAGATTTTTTTTCAAATGTAAGATTCCTATTAACAGGTTTGAAAAAACGAAGGAAACAATTTGATTAAATCATTTTATTTTGTTTTAATTTCTTTTTTTTTTCTAATCTATCTATCCATCTCTCTCTCTTTTATTTTTTCTTTATTTCTTTATTTATTTATTTCCTCTTTTTAATCTGTCTATCTCTCTCATTTTTTGTTCTTTTGTTTCTCTCTCTTTTTTTTTTGTTTGTTTCATTAACTCTCCGACGGAGCAAATACGAGTCGGTCTTCAGTTTCTAAAGTTATTCTAACATTGGAATAATAGATCGTAAGATACTCGGTTAAGTGCATTGCGTGCGGATATTAAACGAGCGAAATCGGCATAAGGTGATTGATCTTATATCGATCTAGCAATAATAAACTATACTGTATAATATTAAGGATTAAAATAATTGTCGATTATTTTATTCATTCACAAAAGAAGGAAACCATTTCAACAAATTTTCGTATCGATTCAAACGAATCTTTTTTCTTCTTTCTTTCTTTCTCCCATTCGTCTATTTCTATTTTTAGTTTTATTTTATTAAACCACCAACTATAACGTTAGTCTTCGGTTTCCAAAATTATTCCAACACATAACGAGAATATTCGATTCTCGATTAGATATATAATATACGAATATTAAACGAAGTAAATCAACGTAAGAGGTATGATCTTATGTCGATCACGTTCATGATTGATATATAATATTAACGATTTAAAAATTCTTCGAACTATGAAATTATCGTTCGTGAAAAAAGGAAACGATCATTCAGATTCTTCTATCAGATATCTCCCCCTCTCTCTCTCTTTTAATTTCCCTTTTTTATTTTTCATCGACTCTCCGACCAAGCGAGAATCCGACTATAACGTTGGCCTTCAGTTTCTAAAGTTATTCTAACACGCGAATAGGTTATTCGATTCTCGGTTAGGCGCGTTACGGGTGTTAAACGAGCGAATCGGCTTTAGCTATCGGTAGTGGCGCATCTGTTAAGAACAAAGTAGACGTTACGAAGGGTAAGCACAACAGGCAACAACGATCGTGCAGCGATGCAAGCAAGCAAGCAAGCAAGCAAGCAAGCAAGCAAGCAAGTAAGCAAGTAAGCAAGTAAGCAAGTAAGCAAGTAAGCGAGTGAGCGAGCGAGCAAGTGAGCAAGCAAGTAAGCAAGCAAGCAAGCAAGCTAACGTAGACTGCATAAGCAATAGTGCTTATCCAAGGAGGGCCCGAGGTCATCGGTCGCGTCGTTCGCCGGAGAGAGCCGACTTCTCTGTTATTGCGATCTACTCTTCGGAGGAATTCGAAGATCGAACGAGAGGGTATCCACCGTTCTACGAATATATATATATATATATAGGTTTTACGGATATTTATATATATGTATGTATGTAATATGTATATATATATATGTATGTATATAAATTGTTGAAGTAATTAACCCGTCCGGTTAATTAATTTTCCAATTAAGACTACTGTTCTTGGATATGTATAACTTACGATTCTATCCGAAAAATCAATCTTTAAAGATTAATATATAAGACGACGGTGACGCGCAGACCGTGAAAACTCGTAAAATTAAATTCGATTTACTTTCTATATATATGTATAAATGTGTGTGTATATATTGAGATATATATGTATGTATGTATGTATGTATGTATGTATGTATATTATTATATCATCTTAAAGTGTTAGAAATAGAATATTAAGATATCATAATATCGGATAACTGACTTATTAATTATATTCCGTTTATCTGATATCTCGTATGAATTAATCAAAATAGATATTTATAATTCAATGGTAGACATTTAATTTATATTACATTTATATCCTTTATAACCTAATATACCAAGATATTAAAAGATACGAATTAAATTAATCCTTACTCTTATATATCGTGTAAGAAAGATATAGATATTAAATATTATTATTTTTATTCGACATTACCATCATTCATCATTTTTAACAAATGATTAACGATAGAATATTATCAATGATTTTTATCATTGTCGGACTTATCGTAGAATCCAAATATGTTTATACGTACATACATACATACCTACATACATACATAAAAATATATATATTTATATATATACATATAGTAATATGCATATATAAATCGAGATAAGGTCTGTATAACGTAACGCATTTTATGCGCTGCAATAGAAAATCGTTTTAGTCGCGGAGTTATGCTTCCGACGGTACATACAGCTCGTATAACGCGATTGGCCCCGAGAAGAGAGAACGAAACTGCCAGGAATCACGCACGAATTGCATAAATTAAGAGGCACGCGCTGCATCATCATCATCATCATCATCATCTACTTCGTCGTAAGGTAGGTACATATGTACATATGCTACGTATGGACAGAGGAATATAAAATTATATATATATATATATATATATATATATATATATATATATATATATATGCAGATACTCGTATTTATATACAGGGTGTATCGTTTAAAACAGGTCATCTAAATGATTACAACTCATAATTATTTTAATAATCGCAATGAACAATTTTTTTTTTCTTTCCTTATTTCTTTTTCTACTTTTTAACGTACTACGTATGGTATAAGCTAAAGAGTCTATCGCAAGAAAGAAACTTTTTTTATAATTTTATTTGTTTTTTTTTTTTTTTAATATATATATATGTGTGTGTGTTCGTCTTGATTTTGCCCTTTTTTAATATCATCCATGAGAAAAATGATACTTGTGTACAATATATAAGAAAAAAAAATGTTTTCTTGTGTCTTTCGAAATCATTCGAATCAGGTACGTAAGAAAAAAATTTCTTTATTGTTATAAATAAAGGATGAGATATGTAAATATTAAATGAAACACTCTGTACATATATATATATATGTATGTATGTATGTATGTATGTATGTATATGTACATGCGTACGTGCTTAGGTATCCATGCACTTTACGCATGGATAATAGGACTTTGGACTAGGATAAAAAAGAAGGTTGGTGATAATTAAAGCGAACATTAACCTACCCCTCTTTCCCTAACATCCCTTTTTTGTTTCCTTTTTTTTCCTTATTCGTCTTTTATCCAAATAAGGTTACGAATACGTAATTTGAATTCAACGCAAATTTTTCTTTCAGCACGAGGGGCACTGGAATATATTCATAGAGAAGGAACAGAATAAAAAAAAAAAGAAAAGAAAAGATAAAAGAAGACGTTATTATTTCCATCGAACGAAATAGAAACGTTTTATTAGAGGTAATAAAAAAATGAAAAATAATTACTTCTATTGTACTTCTGATTACTTGTAGGTAATAAAAATAATAATAATTATTATTATTATAAAAAAAGAATACAAAAAAATAAAAAAAGTAAAAATGTAATTATTTACATCGAACAAGATAAAAATGTTTATTAAACATAGATACGTAGTAATGGTAATGAAAAAGAGAAAAAAAAGTTTATCATAAAAAAAGAAAAATAAAAAACATAATTATCTCTATAAAACAAAATAGAGACATTTATTAAAGATGACCACATACTAATAATAATAATAATAATAATAATAATAATAATAATAATAATAATAATAATAATAATAATAATAACAACAACAATAATAATAAAAAAAAAGAAAGATAGTAATAAAAATGCACAAGTACGTAACTACGTCTAATTCTAGTTAACTGACAATTCTAATTCCACCTCCGTAATGTAATTTTTCTCTTCTTTTTTTCTTTTTTATTCCTCTCCCTCTCTCTTTCTCTTCTTTTCTTTTTTCTCGCGTAAGAAGAAGGAAGAGGAATAAATCGTTATCGCATCGAGGGTGGTCGCTTCGACGTCGCTTCCTTTACGAGTGTTACTTACTCTTCGTAATAATAATTGCATGATGGCGTTACGACTCTGTCCGAGGCATATGTATCTACATCCGGGAATAGGAATCTTTCTTAAATAGCGTGCACGTAACGAAGTAATAACGTACGATACGAGTAAATATATATATATATATATATATATTTCTATTTTTATACAAACATATATACGTACATGTATCCATGCATATATAGATGCATACATTCATTCATTCATTCATTCATTCATTCATTCGATATCATAGAATAGATAAAAAAAAATTTTTTCAACCGTATCGAAATAGAATAAAAGTTTTATTTCAGTCCCGTATCGAACTATCAGTTTTTAAGCAATATCGATCACACTTTATAAATTGTTTTATTACATTTCTTATCTGTACGCAACATCCGTTGTACGTTCTCTCGTATGTAAATTCTTAGATACCGGTAAGATGCATTTGGTTTTTCTTTTCTTTTTCTTTTTTTGAAGCTATTAGCGTAAAATCGATTTTCCATAAATTATTTCGAACCGATCGCTTTTAGATAAGCGAGAAACAGAGACGTATCTAGCGTAAACAGCGCCTAGGGCAATAGCGGAAGTTGCGATCACTCTCCTCCTCTTTTTCCTCCTTCTCTTCCTCCTCATCTTCTTAGTTGTTCAGAATCAACAATTTCTTCTTACTTCTTCTTCTTCTTTTCTTATCTTTTTTCTTTTCAACTATGTTCCTCTTAAGATCCATTTTTTATCGAGTTTTCAACAATTAGAAATTTAAATTTCATTCTTTACTGATGCTTATATATTTTTCTCATTCTCCTTTTTCTTATCTGTTACATCCGATCATTCAATAATCCGATGATTCAATTTTCTTTAGATCATTCAAAATTCGATGACAAACAAACACAGATCGAGTTAATTCTGTTAAATTTTTATACACAATTCGTTGATCGTCCCAAGACGACACGGATTTGCGATTGGTCGTATTTGAGAAATAAAAAAAAAAAAAAAAAAGAAAGTAGAAGAAAATTTCTTATAGAAAAACTTGATCTAAAATCGAAAGATCAAATTCTTTGTGCGTTCTAGCCGATATATATCGCGTCCTGTTATTTTGCGTTCCGATTCCAGATAGATACGAGCGTCTGACAAACGATAGACAAACGTTACGAAATTTATATTGTTTTCAATAAAAGAGGAAAGACAATGGTCTATAAAGAAATAGACAATGTGATAAGAATGATACATGATACGAAACAATGGAGGTCCATGCCAGTGATCCCGTATACTTTCGCGATCTATTATTTTGAGATGGAACGGACACGACAATTTTTTCCTTTTTCTTTGTCTCTCTTTTTTTCTCTCTCTCTCTTTTTTTTTTTTGTTCTTTTTTCCTCCTTTCCCTTTTTTTATATTTCTCGTTTTTAAAGTTAACATCGTGGAAGCTGTTTGGTTGGTACGCACAATCGCCGGAAGTATCGGGGACGGACTCTATCGGATCTGTCGATGTCTTTTCTCGTATAGTTCGGGGTTGTTTTCAAACCCGAGTCTCACTTTATCTCGACAAATATATCAAGAGATCTCCTGAGGTGAAAACTCCTTGGGAATTTTTAAACGTACCTCCCCCGACTCTTTTGCGTTTGTATACTTTGTCCACGAGATTAAACGATGACAACGATAAGCATCACTGAAAAAGAACGAAAGAAAGAAGGAGAGAGAGAGAGAGAGAGAGAAAGAGAAGTATAAGTAGGGAGATAGAGAGATAAATGGAGAGGAAGAGAGAGAGAGGAAAGGAAAGATAAAAAAAGAGAAATGTCAGTGGACGAACGAGTTTCCTTCATTTTTCTTAGCTATTTAATATTACGACGTGATAAATAAAAAAATGATAATGATGATAATAATAATGCGAGAGAGAGAGAGAGAGAGAGAGAGAAATAGAGAAGAATAAATAATAGATAAAGAAAAGCGACAGTGTCTTCTTTGTTGTTGTTAAATATTATATATTATTGTGTGATAAATAAAAAAATAATGATGATGGTAATAATATGAGAGAGAAATAAAGAGAGAAAAAGAGAGGACGAGAAAAACGATGGTGTCTCTTTTATTGTTATTAAGTATTATATATTATCGTGTGATAAATAAAAAAAAAAAAGAATAAAAAATAATAATAAAAAGTGAGAGAGAGAGAGAGAGGAGGAAAGAAATAGAGAAAGGAAAAATGAAAAGAAAAATATTAATGAACGCGGGAACTTCTTTTATTTTTCTTAATCATCGAATATTACGGTATAATGAATAATTAAAAAAAAAAAAGATGAAAACGAAGAAACAAGCAAAACGAAATAAAATAAAGCACGACGAGTAGAATAAAAATTTTTTCAACGTAAAAAGATCCATTAGATCGTTCGTACCTTTTTGGAATTTCGATTATAATAAAAAGAATTATTCAACTGCGAATCCTTATCAAAGTGTGATAATAAATGAGAAATAATTATTTTTACGATATTGTTAACGAGAAGTACCGCGTAGTCTTGTTATACGGGAAAGAAAGTCGTTCGCGATAAATCCGATCGTAAATCGTAACAGCGGAGATGAGGATTAGTAATAAAGGGAAGAAACAAAAAAAGATAATAAAAGAAAAAAAAAGAAAAAAAGAAAGAAAAAAGAAAAAATAAGAAATAGAGAAGAGATGAAAAAGAAAGTAAATAAGTAGATTAAATAAATAAATAAATAAATACATAAATAAATAAATAAATATTGTCGCATACCTTGCATCTCTTTTTTCTTGTTTTATTTAGCGCGCGCGCGATAAAATGACTCCTGCATTATACCGGACTGTATGTACCTGCGCTAGTTGGTATTATATATAGGTATGCCATGTAAATGACGTTAATTACGCATATACGGAGTAAATAGCTGTATATTATATAAATGGTATAACGAACGAGTCAACCTTTTACGTTCACAAACACGCACATACATACGCATATACTTAAATATATATATATATATATATATATATATAAGGATCATCAATACTATTTTCGATCGATGATTACCTTATTAGAAAATAACGAACGTTATTTACAGATACTTCGATTGAGGAAGATTAATGTCTAAAACGCAAAAGACAAATTTTTTTCTTCCTTTCTTTTTTGTAATAGTCTTATTAATTTATCGCAAATCTACGATCTATTCTACTCTCTGCGAGAGAGCAATAAAAGTGTTAAACGTGTTAAAGTGCAAAATGTAAAAAGGGAAATAAAAAAAGAGAACAAAAGAAAAAAGAGAAAAATTTGTATAGAAAAATAGAACCGGGTATCGAACTATCGAACGAGTATCGATACTTTCATAAAAGTATTAAACGAAATCTATCGATTACAACCTACGACATAGATTATAATATTCGATACTACGTCATAAATTTCTTCGTACAAGTATCGAACGTGGTATCGATACTTTCATAAAAATATCCAACGATTATCAGATTCGACTTAACATTTTCGATAGCTTACTTCTAGATTATAATACTCTTTAACTACGTAATAATTCGTTCGTACAACGATCGAACGTGTATCGATACTTTCATAAAAATATCGAAGCATTATTAGTTTCAAAGTAACATTTTCAAAGATATCTACGACCTAAATTATAATACTCTATCCAATATAATTCATAACTACGTCATAATTCGTTCGTACGATTGAATCGAACGTGTATCGATATTTACACAAAACTATCCAACAATATCTATCAATATTTTCGATGATCACGACTATAGATAATATCGCGATAACCAACGATATTATAATTTGCGAGAGAATTGATTTTGGTGTCGCTTTTTCTATTGATTTTTGGTATCGGTCCGATCACTAAAGATAAGTCGTTTACATCTTCGAGATAGATTTTAAAGCGAGCTTTCACTTAGATTGCTTTTATCTTTATCCTTCGTCCAGCTACCCTTGGAAAACCTCTTACTTTCGATTAGTTATCTTTCTTAACGAATAGGTAGATAGATAGATAGATAAATAGATAGATAGATAGATAGGTAGGTAGGTAGGTAGGTAGGTAGGTAGGTAGGTAGGTAAGTAGGTAGGTAGGTAGATTGTCAAACGAAAATACAGAGTAACACGCAGAGAATAATGTTTACCATATTAGGAAATAATCTTTCGATAATCGTATATACTCGACAAACTCGATAAACCGTTTTTCGTTTTCCTTTTTCCTTCTTTTCTTTTTTCCTTCTTTCTTTTCTCTAAATATAGGACGACGACGAACGAACGCAACGTAAGGGAAACGTACGAGTCGGTCAACTCTACCAACAACGCGAGGAATACTCGACGAGTGTGTTGGTTTCGTGTCGTGAGTTGTGAGTCGGGCAGGAAGAGGTGTGCGTCGAACGTGTCGTAGATAAACTTCCTGCAATTGACGAATCGAAATGAGGCATTCGTATGACTGAATGCGTACCCCGCCTTCGATACGTCGTACCATTCCGTTCCTTTTCGTATCTCGTTGTGAGCGATTTCTTTATTGAAGTACGGGAATAATATGTAAGAAAAAAAAAGTAAGAAGAAAAAGAAAATAGAAACGAGTACGATGACGACGACAAAAACGATAACAACAACAACGACGACGACAACGAGAAAGAGAAAGAAAAAGGACAAAGCCGAAAAGTAACGAAAATAAATATTCTTTAATAATACAGACAATATGTCGGCAATCGTGATCACGTGACCAAGATGGCGTTAGCTAGATTTATAACCTTTCTATATCTACTTCGTACGTTTGCGAATGGTAAACGTAAAAATGTCTTCTCTTTTTCATTCTTATACACTTGGAATCTTCTTCTTCTTCTTTATCTTCTTTTTTTCTTTTCTTCCTTCCTTCCTTTCTTTCTTTCTTTCTTTCTTTTTCTTTTTTCCTTCCGTTTCCCAGCGCCAGGACCTCCTCCTATTCCTACCAAGGTCGATCGATTCCCACTATTATTTCTTAACCGAAGCTTCCTTACGGTCGACCTTACGAGCGTCATTAGTATTTCTTTCGAAAGCTCACCGTGCTGCTCCCCGTTGACTGCCGTCGCATAAGCGAGGATGGAATAATTTATTAGCCGGCGTTCGTTTCGGCAATCGAAAACAAAGATGGCCGCTTGTATCCGTTCGAAGGCGAGAACGTATCGCGCATAATCAATAGACGCGAATGAACGCGAGAACGACTCCTTCGCGAGCACCATCCTCGTATCCCCCTCTCCTTCCCCCCTCCCACCCCACCTCTTCTCTTTCCAACTTCACAGGTTACTAATAACTTAACTATACGAAGACTTTAAATTTATTAAATCGCTGAAATCGAGGGACGCCATTTACCTTCCCTCTTAATCTCGCTCCAATCGCTCTCCTATTATATTTCTCGGACATGTTTGATTATATCAAATAAATACTATGAATAGGTACTATTAATCTTTTAAGACCTTTTGTTTCATTATTTCGATTATATCATGAAATTGTCCATCGAGGGTTACTCTAATTTCTTTTCCTTTTTTCTCTCTCAGTTTTACGTTCACTCTTTTAATTTATATATACTCTTTCTTTTCTTTTTTATTCAATCTAACGATATAACTATCATTTTCTTCTTATTTTAAATTAGTAATTATTACTTTTACAGTAATCATTAGTATAGAACTTTATACATTTTTCGTTATTAATCTAATATGTACTGTTAAATTTGACAATAGTTCACAGTTTAAGGAAAATTTTTAGACGATCGTTGATCGTGAGAATCTTGCGTCGTTGAGAAAAAAAAAAGAATAAAAAAAGAAAAATTTGTATTATTATTTTTCTATTGATCTCTTTTTTATATATTAAAGATAGAAAGAATCACGGGTTACCGACTTTGCTCACTTTATCAAATACATTCACCCACGCACGCGAACACACACACGCAGAGAGTTAGATCCATGGCAAAGTATACTATTCAGAATAAACGAATAACTTAATCCTCGGAGAAGATGAATTTCTTTCGTTGAAAGGAGAAACGTGACGTCACGTCCTTCACATCCTTATTTCGAATTCCACGAGGGGCCTTTCACATTTTCGAGAGGTCCTTTTTCCTTCCTTTATTTCTTTTTTTTTTTTTCTTTCCTTTTCCTTTCTTTCTTTCTCCTTTTACCAAGGCCCTTTTCTTCTTTTTTTCTGTTCTTTTTTATTTTTTCTTTTTCTTTTTCTACGAATTAATGAATTCTCACTTTTGGATTCGAAGGAGCGTCAATCCTTTACGTGAGGATCCTTCCGAGATCCTTGACTAGCCAACGACTATACAACGATGACGACGATGACGATGATGAAGACGAAAATGACGATGACGATGATTCTCGAATCATCCTGTCCCTATTCAGATACACGATCGATCTTTCACTTTCGTGCATCTACGATTTGCCTTGGTATCGCGAATAATAAATGGAATGTGTCGGCTCAAGGACGATTTATATTTAGCATCGGTTAAGACTCATTGAATAAGGACGCGATACCTGTCGATGAGAATCGAATCGAATCGAATCGAATCAAATCGAATCGAATCGAATCGAATCGAATCGAATAGAATAGAATAGAATAGAATAGAATAGAATAGAATAGAATAGAATAGAATAGAATAGAATCGTGTTTCCTTAACAAATAAAAAAAAATAATAATAATAAAACGTTCGAAAAGTCGAAATTCCTCTCGTGTCACGTTTATACAGGATGAGTCAATAACAGTGTACCGCATCAATTTTTATTGATTTAAAATTATTTTTTGACTTCTTGATTTTTTGATTTTATCAGACGAAGAGGGAAGGAGGAAAAAGAAAAAGAAAATTTCTTGTTAGAAAAGATCAACTCCGTTTCAAGGAACACGTTCGACGATAGGATGTATTCTTTTTTCAAGGTCGTCTCTTGGAGATTTTTTAAGAACTCCAAGTATTTCTTTTTTTTTTGTTTTGTTTTTTTCTTTCTATGGGACCCTATAGTATTATTATTTTTTCTTTTGTACGCATTAATTTCACGTGTCATTCTCAATAAAATAAAATAAAAAAAAAAAATAGAAATAGGTATTGGAGTACAAGTTTCGAAAATGATTGGTTTAGTTCGCGAGTATCATGAATTTCTGGAAAAAATGTAATTTTTAAATAAATATATATATACATATATATCTATTTTATTTTATATATATATATGTCTATTTTATAAAAATTTGAATAAATAAAAATATTAGAATCGAAGAATTGAATAATAATTTTTGTCTTTTCATTTTCTATCACTTGGTAATTAAAAATAATTATATTTATAATCCCCTGTTTCTTATTAAAAACATATTTTATTTGCTTATAATAATATATTTATTTAACTTGTTCTATTAAATAGGATACAGTATATGCATTGACTGTACATAAGTACAAAGATAGTAAAATCAACAATTTCTTTTTAAATTAAAAGCGAAATATATACATATATATATATATAAAATTTTTATTACGTATATTTTCGATTATAATCGAGTTTATCAGGATATATATTATACTTATCTCATTTCGTCATTTGCATAAACGTTTTGAATGATAAAAGTTATATGTACATTGTGCAAAAAATTGATTTATTTTAATGTGCAGGTACGTTGAAATAAAATTTGTAGAAAAAGAAAAAATGAAAAAAATAAAAAAGAAAAAGAAAAAAAATTCATAAAGCCTAAGGGGTTCCGATTGATGGTTAAATTCTTCGATGGTGAACGTTAAGTTGCTGAACAACCTGTATAAAATTCTTCTTCTCGTTATAGTACGAATAATAACGTCGACGTAACGTCGTTCAGTATTTCTATTTTACGTAGATATATGTATGTGTGTACGTACGCACAAACACAAACACACACATGCACACGTACATATATAAAAGAGGATAAAACGATTAGATGGAGTTATACGATACGCAATGTCGCGGTTTAACAAGCACTAATTCGTCTGATTTACGAGCACACATACATACATAGCAATGCATAATCTAAATAACATTTCAAACGAAGAAGTTACCAACAACAAGGACATACCGTTACTACTGAGATTATTATTATTATTATTATGATTATTATTGATTTATAAGAGTATATTCGTTATCTTGAAAAAAATCCTTTAATTCAAGTATATTAAATATAAGTATCCCTAATTATATTTTAATATAGTAAATAAAACATAATAAAATAATTATGTACGTATAATAAAATTTTATAACAAAGTTTTAATAAAATAATCATGTTCTAATAAAGTTTCATTTATTATAAAAAAATATTATAATTTGCAATTCTAATACAATAATTGTTTCTCTTCGATATCAATCGAATCTGATATCATCATTCATATTATATTATATATACGTATATATGTACGTACGTACGTATGTATGTATGTGTATTCGTTAGAAGAAAATAGAGAAAAAATAGAGAAAATAGACAAAAAAAAGAAAACATTGAAACAAATGTTCGCGGTTTCATGAGTCAATTATTTTAACATTACATAATTAATTTAAATTGCAAGACATTCGGAATTAGTTTGAAACGAAAAAATTAATTGTGCCATTAAAATTATATTAGATTGAGTAAGTTATGTCCTTTTTTCTTTCTTGTTTTTTTCGTTATTACAAATTAATTTTAATTTTTTAATTCATTAGCATGATAAGCAATGAAGCCTCACTATAAGAGATCGTTCCGTACAATTATCGTTTTTCTTTTTTTATTCTTTTTTTTTTATGGACACTTAAAATTATTTATATTTGAAAATACTCATGTACAGTCGATCATATAATTGATTTATCGTTAATAAATATTAATTAATTATTAACTTTCAGGTGCTATATATACGTGCTCGTTCGATAATTTCTATTTCTTTTTTTATTGTAATCTTTTAAAATAGAATCGATCTAAATATTTGTAATAAGTAATAAAAAGCAATAAAAGATTTCCCTTAAGTAGAATGAAACATAGAAAATTGTTAAAACGATAAAACTATTCGTTCGTTTGTCATTAATTTATTTACCAATGAAATATTTCACACTGTGAAATATCATAAAATACTTTTCTTAATGCATATTTTCTTTTCACTCTCTCTCTCTCTCTCGCCCTCTTTTTTATAAACAAAAATGAGATATTAAACCAGCACCGTTCATTTATAATCAGTATCCAACGTTCGTAAGAACTTTATACTATATATAATCCAGTTTGAGGAAACGATCAAAAGATTACGATCTAGTCCAATTTCTTTAAAACTGTAACATTTAGCTTTGATCCAACCGACCGTGTCGATATTTTATAGAAAATTTTTTTCCTCTACGATGTAGCAGAAGTAGAATTAAAAATAGAAGAAATGATAAAAAAAAAAAAGTGGTAAGAAAAGATGAAGATGAAGAAGAAAAAGAAGACGAAGAGGAAATAACGAGTTCGTTACTTCTGGTTTTACCAGATCAGCAACATTCTCCAAAATCATTTGCACAACGAATTTTAATCTAATATTAATTTCTCTTTCAAACGATGTAAATGCTCGATTAACGAGTTAGAAAAAAAAAGAAAGAAATAATAATAATAATAATAATAATAATAATAATAATAATAATGGATAATCTGCAAGAATGCATAGACATTTGTTTTTTTATCTTTGATCCTATAAAAGTATCTCGAACAAAAAAGTTCAAGCTATAGGATATGCCGAATGAACTATTGATACGTATAGTAACTATTAACTATTAATGTACGATGAAGTTTACAGAAAATTTATTCATACGCCTCGAACTTGAAAAAAAAATGAGGTAAACCGAATGACTGGACAAATTATTTTTTTTCTTATGTTTAACTAAAAAACAGAAAAAAAAAACAGAAAAAAGGATATATCAAAGGATATCTTTTGAGCATACACAGACGCAAGAAACACGTGAAAAAATATATATATATATAAAAAGTGAAAAAAAAAGGATCGACATTTGAAAGGATATCTTTTGAGCGTACACACAAATGTACGCACAGTATACACAGTGTTCAGAGACAGACTCAACGCAGTCCAATCGTGTTTGTAATTCTCATGGTTCGTAATTCATCCAAAGGGGAAGGGGATATAAAGCGTGCGTGGTTGGTCGTCTCTTCGTTGTACGCGCATACGAACTCGAGCCATTATCGTCGTTGGGAGGAAGAAGCATCGTGGATCGGACCGGAAACCACGCGCGAAGATGTGACTTCTTCGAGAGCGAGCGATCTTCCGTGCGAGGGTGGGACACGTCGATCGATCGTTAAGACTGGCAAGTGGCCGACGATGTGCCGATGTGGCACACGAGAAAGACAGAGACAAACAGAGACAGAGACAGAGACAGAGACAGACAGAGACAGTCAGTCAGAGAGAGACAGAGGAAGAAAAAAAAAAGAGAAAAAAAATCTCAAATTTTCCCACAAAATAGTAGAGAGAAAATGAGTGTGAAGGATCGAAAAGAGAGAGAGAGAGAAAATTAAAAAAAAAATTAGGAACAGCCGGCCGGAAAAACGTTTCTTTTGCGTTTACGCGATCGACCGGTACGTATAGATCCTTCGTGTATCTATGTATGTGTGCGTTTGCGTGTGTGTACTTGTATGTGCGTGCTTATGTATTCGAAGAGTTCCTCTTTCCTCTTTGGGAAAAGGAACCAAATGCAGGAGAAGGAAAGAGAAATGTGAAGGAGGAAGAAGAGTGCCTGTGAAAAAGAAATTTCCAAAAAACGACCTTGCCATCTGGGTCACTCTACTTTCCTACAAGAACTATTGCATCTTGCTCTCCATCCTCGAAACTTCTTCTTTTTCTTCTTTTTCTTATTTTCTTCCCGTCCCCACTTTTCTTTTTATCTTTTCTTGTTTCTTTTTTTGTTTTCATTTTGCTATCAAAAAAAGAAAAAGAAAAATATTTCTAACACCCATCGATGAAATCATTATAATCCAACTAACCCCATATTGATTATACAATTGGTTTCAATTTATAATATATACATTAATTTCAATTTCAAATTCGAAAGATCGAAGAAAGCTTGAAATATTCGTATTAATCGAGGATAGTTCCGATAGATATGTTTATCCGTAAAATAAATGATCATCGACGTACCGATATCCGATAAATAAATAAATCAGTCAAGTGTTAACATTCGTTAGATCCTCAAAATTAATCTACTATTTCAATTTTGTGTTTTTCAAATAACACGATGCATGAAATATTATCTCATTGTCCTATTTTTAATTTCAAGCTGTATTGTGTATTTTGGAGAATAAAGAATATATAAAAATGGCCGTAACGATGACTTTGTTTCTCGTTCTATCGTCATTATACATAAACATTACTACTGATAAGTAATATGCTAATATAAGTTAAAAGCTTTACGTATCATTTTCGAGATCGTGAATGGAGTGGCTCGAGTTGGTTGACAGACGACGACAGGAACGTATATAAGCGACGTAACCAAATGTTCCTCGTCGGATTCCTGTCGTCGCATTCGCCCCCAATGTAACCAAAAGTGAATCTGGATATGAGTATAGGGTAGATATCTTGGTTGTTGAGACACGGTTTGGATTTCAATATTCACCTTTTTTTCTTTCTCTCTTTCTTTCTTTCTTTCTTTCCTTCCTCGTATCTTAACGTAACATTAAGGAGGGATATAAAAAAAAAAAAAAAAAAAAAGAAAAAGAAAATAAAAATGTACGACGATGGCCAAAGAGAAGTAGAAGTAGTTTGCCCGTTAATTATAATCTCGTCGTTACGCTTCGCAATTTTTGCGATGGGGGAGTGCACCTGTCCGAAGAGAAAGAGAGAAAGAGAGAGAGAAAGAGAGAGAGAAACCACTGTGATCTTGCGCGTGCTTACGATTACGTTTCATTTTATAATTACCCTTACAATTACGTTCTCCTTCGTGTAATTACGCACACGTGCGATCGCGTGACGGCAACTTTAACGGCTATCCGTCCCGCTCGTAGTTGTTGAACGTTGTGAGGAATAAGAACTATGTACTTAATTTACGCCGTCAAACGACAAAATTATCATTAGGGATCATTTTTCTCCGTTATAATATCGTAAAAAAATAAATAAATAAAAAATAATAAACGTATATATGTAAATATTTAAACACGTATATTACAGATACTTCGTTGCAACGTTTAGATCTCTTTTTTTTTAGTTTTTTTTTTTCTAATAGCATTTTTCTTTAATTATATAATATTGTTTATATACTGCTGTAATGTTGCATAGTAATATAATGTAACTTCGAATAGAATGAAACAGTTAATTTTGCAACGATAAAGTAAGAAATAAAATTTAAAAAAAGAATAGAAATGTGTGTGTGTGTGTGTGTGTGTAATTATATGTTATTGAGAATTAAACAAATTCTAAAGATACTCGACTGTCTTTTAATAGAAAAAAAAAAATGACGAAATTTTTGAATTTTCTTTATCGTGAATTATTTTTTCTTTCTCTCACAAAAGTACAAAAAATGTTGGTCGTGGTACTATAGTACGTTTTAAAAGTATCATACATCGTTATAGATAGATATACAGTTATATACACAATATATACAGACAAATATATACATACATATATGTAACTTACAAAAATAACTCAAAATGTTAAACACAATCGTAATGGCGCCAAAAAACGTCCCTTACTCGTTGTGCAGTGTATGCATGTATGTTTTTATGTATATATGTATATATGTATACATGTATATATCAATGTATGTAAGTATGTATATAACTCAGAAGATCAAAGTTCAAAAAAAGATTCCAGAACTCTTTTAACTCAACTCTCGATACCTGGAATCGCTGTTTAGTCTGTTACGACTCGTCTCCGCTACTAGCAATGGTACTCTTCAAAGGCATATATAAATATATATATATTATATATATATATATGTATATATATATGTATGCATGTATATAAAACAAATCTATAATAATATAAATGTATAATAAAATATATTGAATATATTAAAAAAAAAATACATACGTTTAAATATCAATATATAATAAAAAATATGCATTATATTTTTATATAATTAATATATACATACATACATACATATATATATATATATATATATATATATATATATATATATATATATATGCGTTTCAATTCGAAAGAGTTAATAATAAACGCAAGCACGTACATACATACGTAAGGCACCGGAAGAAACGCAGAGTAGCCTATACATACTCCGAGCTTCGGTCTTCCTGCCTACGAAAAAAAATCTTTACGAATTCTTATCGACGAATTTACTCACTCGAGTCGAACAAGACGAATATATATTTTATATATTAATAAAAAAATATATATACACATATATATATACACTTATTTATATATCTACGTGTCAACGTAAGAAAAAACAAAAAAAGAAAGAAACAAGAATAAAAGATAAAAAGAAAGAGACAAAATAAAAGAATAAAAGAAAAATTTGTAAAAATAAATTTACGCAAGAAAAATCAATAACATTTATCATACGAATTTAGGAAAGCGATTACTCATAGTTAGAATTTACTCAGCTTGAAAACAATGTTCTAAATTTACACGATTGGGCACGATTTCCTTCTGACGATTGTGCTCCCGAAAGTAAACTCTTCTCTCGTTCGTTTCCTTTTCTTTCTCTCTCTCTCTCTTTCTCTTTTTCTCTCTCTTTCTCTCTTTCTCTCTGTCTCTCTGTCGCACTTATATTCTTTCTCATTTTACAACAACGTAGACATCGAAAAACGAGGCTCTTCGAAAGAAAAAAAGAAAATCCCTAAGGAAGCTGTGAAGAAAATAAAAAAAAAACGAAGAAAAAAATAAAGAGAGAGAGAGAGAGAGAGAGATAGATAGAGAAGTAGTGAATAAAGAAGAAAAAGGGAAGTTTCTCGAGCGTGAAACAATTAATGGTATTTCTTCGATGACAGAGTCATACCTATGTATATATCGGTCGTACTAAAAGAAGAAACTTATTCTTCCTCTTACAAATCCCGAGGACCTTTTTCTGTCGCTTTTCTAAGCCGAATAAATATTTGTTTGGGCAATAAGCTTCTGTTTATTCGATCAATAGTTTTCATTCATCTATGATAAGTTTTTTTGTAAAATAAATCATCAATACATATATATATATATATATATATGTATAATTAATTCGTATAAATAAATTTGATATAAAAAATATATATATATGTATTTATCATAAATAAAATAGATAGACAAATCATAAAAAAATTCTCATATACTCTCTTCTAGTTCAATGTTCTCAAAAAGAAAAGAAGAAAAATAAAAGAATGAAAAAAAATAAAATTAGCCTAAAAACAAAAAAAAAGAAAACCTCGAGTAATAAAAAAAAAAAAATAAAAAAGAAGAAAACGGAACAGTACGATCTTTTGAGGGGATCTTGGTAAAGTTGTTAAAACTCTGGCAAGCGGTACCCAGATCTAATTTCATTCAAGTCCGTTTTGAGAAAGTTTTCTTGAAACAATAAACAGAGAATTGTAACAGTGTCAACGAGAATTATTTCATTTTTACGGTTTAAAAACTTATATATATGTATATGCATATATACACATATACATTTGTAGAAATCACGCATTCGTTCGTAACATAACGTGTATATACATACATATACATAAAATTTTGTGTATATGCAAATTTTTTGTAAATATGCATAAAGTGTATATAAAAAAACTGTAAGTAAAAAAAATATATACATGCATACGTGTATACAAATTTTTTTTAGATATATATAAAGTGTATATAAAAAGAATATATATATATATATATATATATATATATATACATACATATATCAGTAGAGTATATCAATAAAAATACACGTAAGAGGCAATATTTCTATCGGCTGAGTGCCATTTCACGAAAGTTTCTACGTTAATGTTCCCATTTCTAAAGACATCGTTCTCTCGAAAGAAGGAAAGAAGAAAGGAAGGAAAGAAGGAAGGAAAGAAGGACGAAGATCTTTCGAGGAAGAACGGAAGTCGTGGGAGCG